>NC_056729.1:1194376484-1194504610 GCF_019279795.1 Protopterus annectens | reverse complement strand
AAAGATCTTAGAAAGGTCACAAGATGACACATCTTTCCATGCAACTGAAAAACAAGCAAATTGTAAAGTAAATAACATAGTTGCAATTTACCTCCTGTACGCTTTTATATGGCTTAAATGCAGATCATAAATTTGTTACAATCTGACTCAGAAAACACTGGCATATTAATTCTCAAACATCTCACCTTTCTCAAGCAAGTTTTCTTGAGATATCCTCAAAAAATTGATGCTTCAGACAACAGTGCACTCTTTTGTTTCACTATCCTGTTCTCTTTCTAGACTGACCAAATATACTGGCTTTAGTAGTATCACTTCTATCTGATATTGCAACTTCGGCAGCTTTTCATTTTACCTGCTTAGTCTGCATAACCACTTTAAATAGCTGTGGGTTGTAATCATTGCAAATTTTCTCGTATACATGTAGGATTAAAGCTTTTGTGGAGCCCAAACTATGTCCAAACATTTTGTTTCTACAGCTGCATAGGATTACTCACTGGGCTGAAGTTTGTGGCTAAAATAGACTTTGGATATTCTTCTTCCATTAAGGAATTATGGCTAAGTACAGCCCGCCAACCATGATCAGAAGCATCTACTAGCATAATGCATTCTTGACTGTAGTCAGGACTTGGTAGCACAGGGGGTCTACTCATGGCCAAGTGTTTAGTACCCTACCATCCCTAGGAATGGCCTCATCTGCATTTTAATAGCATCGGTAAGCCATGGCTGAATGCCATCTTGGCAGGCTCTGGCCAAATCACACACACTATGACCAGGATAAGAAACTTGTCATATTCCAGCATGACACTTGTTGGACTTAATAGTTAACCCTGACTTGTTTAGCCTGCTCAACACCTCCCTAATATGTTGAACATGTTTATACAAGAACCAGCTGTAGAATTCAATAACCAGGTACACAAGAGCATAAGCCCCCAACTCCATTTAGGATAAGATCTATCAATCTCTAGAAGGTTGCTTCAGCATTCTTCATTCCAACCAGTATTTTGGTGAAGTCATACATGGAAACAAAAGCTGACCTTCCCCTTGATGTAAATGTAAAAGGTACCTTGTCAATACTACTTAGAAGCTTAGGTCTACAAAACTACTCTCAGGGTTAATCTGTTCTGTGCATAGGGTAAGTATTTGATTCTGACTGACTATTCAATTTTCTATAGTCTACAGTCGACACAGAACATGGTGCAGCTATCTTTCTTTGACACCAGCACAACCAGCGAGTCTCAAGAACTCCTGGATTACTCCTGATCCAACCTCTCTTGTAGGTCCTCTCTCAGATTCTGACTGACTTTCTCAAATACCCTATAAGGGGCTTGTTTGATGAGTTGCTGGGACCCTATGTCCATATGGCAGCCACCAGGTAGGTACACAATGGTTTACCAGCAAACATGTCCCAAAACTCCAGTAGAACAACCAGGATCACCTGAACCTAACTTGGAGATAGCTGTGTAAGGGCTACCTCTTCTCTTGAGGTGTCAGACTGAGCCTCACTGAGAAGATCTACCATAAGACCTTCCTCCAATCACTCTTTAACCCACTGCAGATAATGAGTACCAGTGTTGGTCCATCATAATACAGCTGCATCATGTTGACATGGTAGAGGTTATGTTTCTGCTTCCTGCCTGTCAACTCTAGTATGCAATTCACATCACTTATCTTTCTCACAACAGGGAAGAAACGTATCCTACTGCCTGCAGTTTATTGTATCTAACATGAATAAACACAATCACTTTCTGGCCAACAGAATTCCCTCTGGCCTTGGCTAACCAGCCATACCAAACCTTTTGCTGTTGTTACATTTGTGCTAGGTGCTTTTACACCATTAACCTTGAGCTCTTTCAGCCTAGTTCTGAAGGTTAGGACATATTCAGCAAAAGACTCCTTAAGGGAATGATAGTCACCCACCATCCTATTCAACACAAATTAAATCCATGGCCCCCCTCACCCTGTGACCATACAGCAACTCAAATGGTGAAAATCTTGCAGATTCATGAGGCAAATCTCTGTACACAAAGAGGATATAGATTAAGTAGCTGCCCTACTTCCAAATGAAGTGGTCTGTGAATGCTCTCAATGTGGATTTTAGTATACAGTTAAACTGCTCCATCAGACCAATACAGATGACAGGGGGTAATTAAATGTTTTACCTCACAATGCTGCCACAAAAAGACCAGTAGGTCTAACATGAAATTAGCACCTCTATCTGTCAGTATTTTGCTTGGGGGAACCTATCCTGCTAGCATTTGCACCTTCACTGACTCAACAGTGGACAGAACTACTACTTTAGGGTATCTGGTGCTATGGCTCTCCACCACCACCAGAATATCTCTCTTATCTATGGGGTGTGGGGTACTAACATACCCACGGTATCCATAGCTACTCTGTGAAAAAGTTCCTCAATAATAGGCAAAAGTATCAAAGCAACTTTAGCTGTACAGGTAAAAAGCACCAGACTCGAGCGTCGGGAAGAATCCACAGGTTTATTGAACCAAAAGATAAAATCAAAGTAGTCCACTTATAAATACTACGAACAAAAATTGTATGAGGCCAAACTGCTAGAATAAAGATCGCAATAATCCAATAAAATCACTGCACACAAGAAATTATTTGGTTCAATAAACCTGTAGATTCTTCCCGACGCTCGAGTCTGGTGCTTTTTAACTAGTTTTGGTCTGTGGAAAACTTTTTGGCGTTTGTCAACTTTAGCTGTATGTTTTGTTTTGGCAATCCTGTCACTGGTCACACGCTTTGTAATAGCTTGCTAATAAAATTCTGCATAAGCCTTCTTTCAGTATGCTTTTATGGCCTGAAAAAGGAATTTTGTTGGCTATGTCCAGAAGTATTATTCAGTAGACACTTAGTACTACCAGCTGCTGCATTGCTTCTCCCTTTAGCCCTCCTTCAGAAGTCCATTCTCTGTACAATAACCTTTTGTCCCAGTACATGTATACTTCCCCTGCCCTTAAAGATCAGACTCTCCTTGGCTCCCTCCTTCAAGTTGAAAGAGATAGAGTCTAAGAGATTTGCTCGTTCAACTCTATTTGTGACCCTCTCAGCTCTCCTTCCAAAGGATGGCTGGCATATTTTGACAGTGGAGCCTCAAGTTCAGGCTTGCCACTGCTATCAACTAACATTTCCCTTGTAGTAGCCCATTCCAAGGGAAGCCAAGCACCTTTCAAAAGCTTTGGTTCAGAATCAAGCAAACTGCTACTAAGTAACCCCCTCTGAAACTGCAATGCCGTCAGCACTACGTTGGGGGTGTGGGCATTGACTGGATCTCTCCTTTCTGCTGCCCTCCATGCTTGGCTGCATGTAACTACACACACACACACACACACACACATATATATATATATATATATATATATATATATATATATATATACATATATATATATATATATATATATATATTTTTTTTTTTTTTTTAAGGTACTGCATTATCAAAATCAGTTGCTTTTGAAACATCTGCTGAGATAGCATTGACCATTGCCACCTGCTTGTTTCATTGCTATCTATCCTAATCCAAGTGTCATCTGGCCAATGGAACTTGCAAAAGGTGCCCCCCCCAGGCCCTAAATTGGAGTGAACTATCCAGGCATGCATTGCTGTGTGTTAAGCACTGCAGTCTTAACAGTAGTTATATCTGATGCAGTTTCTCTCTTAGCAATGGTCTTTTTCCTCTCCACCAATACAGGGTGCTTATCCTTTTGGTATTTTGCTACAGTTGTTGTCTCTAGACAAGCCACAATGTTGTAGTGCTGCTCCTGTGTGCTGCCACCCATGTCTTCTGTTCTCCACATTCTTTCAGTGGGCATTGGCACTCTACATGCCTCCCACCCCCATATTTTGTTACACTGAAAACATTTAACTCTAAGATCTGGGCATGTACTACAACTGTTGGCTTCCTCCTTTGCCTGTGGAACCTGCTATAATGTTATGATGACTTAGGCTGCTTCCATGGGTCCCATTATAGCCATGTGTTGTGCTTGATACATCCTTCTTGTGCAGGTATAATCGGCTGGCTAGACAGAGGTTTCCCTTCTTCCTCATCTCTTCAGTAGTGTTACATTCCTGGCATTCCAAACATATTCTCATGCCCTCAGGCAGAGTAGCAAGCGCTTGCTCCTTCACGAAAAGGTCTGCCAAGTCTTTCAAATATGATCTGACATCAACTCACCCATCTATGAAACTAAGCTCTTATTTCTCAGTATAATCACTCACTCTGCCACTTGCCTTTCTTCTGTGCACTCTGAATTTCTTTCAGTATGCCTCAGCAGACAGAGGCAGTTCATACATTGAAATAAATATTTCATAATTTTATCACAATTCAAACACTCTACATCAGTCATTTTTTGATACAGTATGCATTGCCTTACTTGTAAGCAGAAGGGTTAAACCTTATCCAACGCACATAGTCAGTTTAGTGTTGATTAGGCACCGTTTCAAATGCCTGAATGAACTAATTCATTCCCTTTTTTGTACTGTGGAAATAATTTGGTACTGAAATTGGCATCTAGAGTTTGACCTTCTCCCTCTCCTGTGCTCACATGCCCTTGGTGGAGTCAGTATCTGGCTCCCATGCTGGCTGTGTTTCCCTCTGTCTTTGTCTCTCTCTCTCTCTCTCTCTCTCTCTCTCTCTCTATATATATATATATATATATATATATATATTAAGTCTCCATCTGTGGCATTCTGTTATTTTTTCTCAAGTATCCAGGCATTTCATTTCCAGCTCAAGTTTCTAGTTCCATCTATGAATGGGCTGGCCTGTCCTTTTCCTAAATGGTACACACCCACAGCACTTGCCAGGTTCTCTCTCGATTTAATAGATTGCATTCTCGTTGCATACAAAACTATCAGGTACTCCTTAGATATAGTGGCATGCAGCATTCTCTTAGTTTTACACTACTAAGTCAGTTGTGACACTGGTATCTTGGCATATTCTTCAGAGTTCATTTATATCTGTTTCCTAAGTGGATCTCTAACTAAAAAAATAAAATAAAATAAAACTGTTGTGCATTCTACAACTCTGTATATTTATCTTGTGGCTAAAAAAGCCCAAACAAACAAGGCTGATAATATTTTCCAGCACTACAGCCTTCTGTCCTGGCCCAAGTTAGTAAATTGCCACCACCCCCATTTTACCTGGTTCCAAAAATCAACCATTAGAGGACTGCAAATCAAAGAGTGCAAAAGTGCAAGTCTAGATTAAAACCATTATAGTTTAATTGGTATGAAAATTCACTGCTTTCTTAGGCAGTAACCAGCCACCCTCATCTTGAGATCACAATGAACACGGTCCCATTTCAGAAAACTGCCACTAGGAGACATTGCTGTTCTAAAACTATTAAAAAATTGACTTAAATGGCTTTTGGTTTACTTCTAATATCATTAACAAAGCCTTCTAAAGGCTAATTTTCAAGTAAACACGATTTTGCTGAAAAAATCTCCAAAGCCTCAAGACCCCAGCTTACGCCTCTATTTTAGCATTAGAGCTAAAGAAATAGAGTCATAGATTCATAGGCTGTTACTAGGCCAAAGAATTGGGGAGTCTTTTAAGCTTAACCAAGTTTTCCCAAAAGAATAATGAAGTCATGTATCCAAACAGGACATTGAGAGGCAGGTATTTATAAGCTGCCTCTGTCCATAAGGGACATGGGTGCCAGGCCCAGTGTAAATTTCCTATTCCCCATACACAGGTCTAGGTTGCACTTAAACTGGGTAATAAACAAACTTAGCTTCACATGAATGGGAAGCCTGTTCCACAGGAGGGGCATTCTGTGGGATACATATCCGTCTCTCTACCATGTTCTGTTTAAGTCACAGACAAAATTCAGGTCCCTAGACCTTGTATTTCTGGTACTCTTTGACTTACAAATATGTAGGAGATTCGTAAGGGTGGGGTTTGTGGATGCCTAGTAAGCCAGGCATAGATCACCCCTCAGCAATCGATAGGAGACTGAGTAGAGGGAAATGGCTTTAAGGTGCTTTGCATAAGGCAGGTTTGTTATGCCCTGCGTGGATTACAGTACTAATGTTGCCTGCATTAACAGACAGACAGTTGACTTATACTATACTGAAAATGAAGCCAGTACCCTTGATAGCATATTGTTAGTAACTCATACAGATTCAGCACTTCCACTCCCGTTAACCTCAGTAAGTAATGTAGCTTTCAATTTGCTATCCTTATTCGCTGGCTATCCTTTAGCATTTTAGTGTGATTATACTCAAATAGTTTTCTTACTTAAAGCTAGAAAGTGTAAAGGCACCTTGTATAAGGGGACAGACTTTTGTAGTTAATGTCCCCATAATAATGGTTGGTGATTGTATAAATACAGTACCAAATGTGAATGCCACTAATGTCTCCATTGGCACCATTTTTAATGTTAGCATTGAAAGAAGACACAGCCGGGAAGTGGCCCTGGACAGCAGTACTTTCCATTTGGTGGTTGGCTGCCTGATGACTTGAATCTTAAAATGCCAAATGTACGTTTATTGTAACGTAAAGAGCAAAAAAAAAGTGTCCAAATCGTTATATAAGACTAATGGTGGTAATTACCAATAAAGGGACACTTCTTGGAACTGTGAATATTACAGTAAAGTTCTAATACTGCGTCATGACCCTCTTCTGCAGAATGCACTTAACAGCTTATGGAAAGGAATGTAATTTACTGCATGAGTCTACATTAAAGGGAGATAATGATTCTAATGATAAAAAAGCCTCACTGTTCAATAAAATCATAGTAGCATTACATGTGAAAATAATGACAACTTAAGAGAGATGTACTCTAGAGCCTTACTAAATTCTGAGTATGGAACAAAAGCCATATAAAACACCCCCAATGGAAATACAATGCAAAAAATCAGATGATGACAGTAAAGTCATATGAACCAAGGAATGTGAAAGCTATATTAAAACATATTTCAAGCCTCCTTTAAGATTTCAGTATGTCCCACTATAAACTGGACCCAAGACTGCTATTCAACATTCAGAAGTTTCAGTGAAGCACACAACTGAATCTATCTGTATAAAATTATGGCATTGTAAAGATGGCAAGTTACAACTAAAAAGTATTTTTGGTGAAACAAATATGACTGTTGCTTCTGATGGAACTAGGCTATTACTCTGTTTTGCATAACAAACAGAAGTTCAAACAACTCTTGCAATGGAATATAATACAAAAAAGGTAGAGGGGAAAGTGAAACTATATGAACCAATCACGCTGGTACCTATATACAAAAGTCATATCTTAATTCACCTTTAAGATTCCATTATGAATGTTTTATGCAACAAAATAAGGTTTTAAGCTACAAAACACACCTAAGACTACTATTCTGCTGCTGCTACACTGCTAAATACGACCATACCAATTCTGTTGCTTGAAAGCTGGGCAAGAAAAAAAATGATGAAATACTTATGCTTTTTACTTCTGATCTAATGACAGTTTAGTGAATAAATATTCTAGGCCATTTGTTCTGCAAACTGAATAGGAGTTCAGCACAACACTAAACATGAATATAGGACATAGTTTACAAAGTCAGACAGTGACAGTGAAATCATGTGAACCAATATATCATGGACCTTAATATAAAAGGCCATATCTTAGACTCACTTTGATTTCATTATGAAAGTTTCATGTCATAATAACAAGGGGCCTGATTCCATAAGACTTGCTCTCGATGTAAATGACTTACTTGGGTGTATTACACTGGAGTAAAGTGACTTACACTGAGAGCAGCCCATTTGGAAACTGGTCCCTGGTGAAACCCATTTATAGACAGGCCTTATAATGAAGTAAGTCATTTACACCAACAGCAAGTCTTTCAGAATTGTGGAAGGCTTACAGTGAAATATGTCATATCTGTCTCAAGGTGTTCAAGTGCAAAACATGAAGCCCACCACTAAATTTAAATCCCTGATTTAACATCTTGAAACCATGGAATTACATGCACAGAATGTTATAAATGAACAAAAACTTTTCTGAAGGTGTATACAGGATTTTTACTTGTGATTTAATAACAAGTCAGTAAAGAAGAATTCTAGATCATTAATGTGTCCTGCATACTGAGCACAAGCTCAAAACATCATTCCCAAAGGACACTTTGTATAATGCAAAAAGTAAGTGAGACTTAAGTCATAGGAGCTGATGAATGTGGTATGTATATATAAAGTGCAATGCCTTGGTACCCTTTTGAGATATCATTATGAAACGTTCAGGTAATAACAGCATACTCTGCTACAAAACAAATCTAAGACAGCTACTATACTCTCAGGGGTTTTAATGCAGCCTACCACTTCAATTGCTTGAAAGGGTGGCATTGTAGCAATTCTATATGACAAACAGAAAACATATATATTTTTAAGGTGAATAAAATGATAATTTCTGAACAATTAGTTGCTCATATCCAAGCCCCCCACCATCACATTTTGTTACTGTATGTGCAACAGCACTTAGTTTCATCTTCAGACTACCACCATGCCATGTGCCACATGATGCTATTCAGCCGAGAAGGAGGTTGGCATAATGGTTAAGGTGTTTACCTTACAGGCACAAGGTGCAGGGTATGGTTCTCACATGGGGTAATTGGCTAGGCTTAAAATGGCTCACGAGGGCAGTTAGCTTGGTGTGGGAGGTTGGCATAATCATTAAGGTGTTTACCTTACAGCCACAAGGTACAAGGTTTGAGTCTCACATGAGGTAATTGGCTAGGCTTAAAATGGCCCATAAGAGCAGTTAGCCTACTACTAAGCTACTAACCCTATATACAGTGGTAAGCATAAGAACAATTTGTTTTGCTTTGGGTCTTACATGCCACATTACTGTTTACATTCTGAGACCTTCTCAAACCACATAACTAATGTCGTCACCAGCTTTGCTGTAGCTTAATAGCTGTACAAATGTAGGCATATTTCTTTCTTTCTTTTTGATGTAAACTCTCTCCCAACAATCAGAAAAAAAAATCTGTTTCTTACTACCTTTGCTGTACAATTAAGTACAGCTGGCAGTTCCCAATCAAGGCAGAAAAAAATGGTTTCTTCCCCAAAACGCAGGGATACTGTTCAAAGAAGTGAAATTTCACTCAAAAAAGCCAACATGTTATATATATATATATATATATATATATATATATATATATATATATATATATATACACACACATACACACATAGATATATATATATAAAGCTCTATCTAATCAGTATGACCATGCTGATTAAATACATTTTTCCCTTTTCCCTTACACATTTCAGCTATCTCCTTACAAATGACAGTTAAAGCATTACAAGCAAAGAGATCAGTTAAATGCAAAAAAAGTATATATACAGTTACAGGGCACATACTTAGCTGACCATTACCTATCACTATGTGAGTGGGGGAAACACATGTAATGTTCAGGAGGACATCTCATTTGTGGATGCCAGATTTCATTCATTACTACAGAAACATGCAGGATAATAATTTTGCTTGGACAGTTAACTGTACTGCTATAAGTTATTATACTACTGCGGACTTGGACAACAGAAAAATATTCTTTCTTGCACAAATTAGCAGAAGCACTTCAAAAAATGAGCGGGAATAGAAATCAAACCTCATTTTGCCTATTACATCTGAGAGTTTTTTGCCAATGAAAAACACACACTGCAAGGTATCTGCAATCCTCTTTTATTATTTACATCCACTGCTGGTCATAAAGTGACATCCATTTGAAATGTCAGTACTCGCTTTACACAGAGACTGAATGGCCAAAAAACATGGCTTACATATACTAAGTCTGAGACTGCCATTTCCAGAATATTCCCCTTTCCCCCGAGATATTGCTGTTTTGGAGCTGGTATACATACATACACACGTGTGTGTGTGTGTGTGTGTGTGTGTGTGTGTGTGTGTGTATATATATATATATATATATATATATATATACACACACACACACACACACACACACGCATATATATATATATATATATATATATATATATATATATATATATATATATACATACACATATACGTATACATATATATAGATGTATGTACATAGAGATGAAGAAGACATATTCAAAATTCACTCTTCTCCGGGTTTCTGATTTTTTTTTTTTTTTTTTTTTTTTTGGCAGATGGTATTTCAAGTGCCAGCATTTCAATAGGGAGCTCATACAGGTCTTCAGGCTCTAAGGATCACGGTTCTACTGTCATTTACAGCTGTATTCTTTCTCTTCTCTGCAACCATAAATTTACTGAATTCTGCTTAGTTCTGAATGTTATGTGTATCTCCAAAATAATACATAGTTTAAACATCTGGGTATATGTGCAAAACAAAGCAATGGTTATAAAAACTAGAGGGACATGGCACAGGTTTCTGAGCTACTTAGTGTTAAGAAGAGAAACACAAAAGCAATTGCTCGTTATGTAAAACTCTGTATGAATAAGTTCATTTGATATTAAATAGTTATTACTATGCATAAATGTTTGCATGAGAACCAGTTTATGCACAACCAAGTCTGTAGTTTACTGGGCAAATTTCTAAGGACATTTTGATCTGTAGATACTCGTGATTTATAAATGCATTGTCTATTTTACTGTGAAACCACTGTACAAAAGAAGACAAATAAGAACAGAAATGACCAGTTTTGCAGGTAAAACCAAGCACAATCATTTTTTGATGTGTACTGCCATCTACCACTGACTGCTTAGCTGAGGTTTCCTGAAGGCAGAAAATACAATAGTATAGCTAACAGAGTGAAGGAAAGTGGAGGAGTACCCATGACAGGAAATAATGCCCACAATTCCATTGTTAGCTATTACTTCACACATTAAAAACATACTTTTTTACAGACTGTGTAAAACTAGATAAACAAATGTGCAAAGTCACAGTAAACTAGTCATTCTCACTTTTACTGAGGACTCTCAGACTCAGCAGTATATCTTCATAGGTTCATAGGAGGTTACTAGGCTAACAGCCCTAGAGACCTTAGAAGCCTAGCCATGTTAATCCAGAGTTGCCCCAATCACCCTTGGTTAGAAAGGTGGCATTCACAGAGACCGTCTATGATCAACACTGACTACCCCTGTCCATGAGTGATATGAGTGTTACCCCCGGAGTGAATATGCAGTCACCCATCCATTTGTCTAGGTTGCATTTGAATAGGGTCAGGAAGTAGCTCTGCTTTATCTGAACTGGGAATTTATTCCAGAACAGCAGCAGTCTCTGGGAGATGTATCTGTCTCTCCAGCATGATCTGTTTATGTCACCGGCTAGGTTAAGACCCCTAGAATGAGCAGCTCTTGTGCCATTTGATTTGCAGATGTGCAGCATTTCTATTATGGCAGGGTTGTAGACTGCCCTGTAGGCCAAGCACAAGTTACCTCTCAGCAGCCTGCATGATTAAAAAGTACAGTGACAGGACTTTCAGTCTATCCATGTAAGTCATGGTTTGGAGGCCCTGTATTTTCTTGGTGATAAAACTCTGGGGTCTCTCCATCTGCTGCGGGTGTCTAGTGAGGTATATGCAAAAGGGGGCACTATTAATGGTTTGATGATGGTCAAGTACAGTGGAGTTATAACATCCTTAGACCTGGATGTGATACCCTTACTTATGAGTTGTGCAATGTATTAGGCTTTCCTCACTACTGTGGAAACTTGGTGGTCGAAGTTCAAATTGCTATCAATCTGTGTTCCCAAATCATGCATCACTGGGTTTGAACTTCGGGAGGTGTTGTCAATATTGTAATTAGCAGGGAATTCCACTTTGCCAAAGTGGCTAAAAATTCACTTTTTTGCATTTAGTTTTAGTCCATGGCTTTGGCACCAGTCACTTGTCTGCATTAGACCCTTCTGCAGTATGTTATCATCATTGGGGGACTCGATGATTGCACCCAATCTGAATCATCAGCAAACTTGGTAAGCCAAAGGCTGTTTACTATTGTCTGAACTTCCGAAAAATGGATTCCAAACAGTAAAGGGCCCATCAAAGAACCTTGCGGCATGCCACTGGTGACTCATCTACAGGCAGAGGTGGAGTCACCAACTTTGACAGTATGTGTTCTGTCAGTGAGTCAATTGGCTACCCATCTAGTGACATAAGGGTTAATCCCCAGCTGAGAGTTTCTCAATAACACCTGAGTGAGGTATTGTGTCAAAAGCCTCGGCTAGGTTAAGGTATGCTGTATGCACAAGTCTTTCCTTCATCCAGGGCTTTGATGACTGCCTTGAAAAAGTCTACCAGGTTTAACAAGCATGACTTACTATTAACAAAGCCAAACTGGGATGGCTCTGGAGTTTGAAGGTATCCTATGTCCTTGTTGATAAAGTCCATGGTGATTATTTTCATGGCCTTACAGATGAGGCTGGTTAGACTCATGGGTCTATAGTTCCCAGGCTCAGTTGATGGCCCCCCTTTGTGCAAGGGGATTACTGCTGCTGTTCTCCACTCTGTTGGAACAAAGCCAATTCTCAGGCTGTGGCTAAAGAGGATGCCAAGTGGGTCCACTAGGTCCTGTTTTAGATTTTTGACTAAGCAACCTGGGATGCTATCTGGTCCCACTGAAGGTGTGTTTTTGGCCTTGGAGAGCACAGATATGGCCTGTTCTCAAGAGATAATATGCAGAGGGCTGGTGTCAGATATGCTTTGGGGTATGGCTGATGGAGACAGGGGGGTGAAGTTTGCACCAAATCTGTCAGCTAGTAGGTTGGCAATTTCTTCTGGTATAGTATGAGTGGTACCATCCACTACCAGTTTGGTACATAGCTGGGGATTCCCTTTTAGATTTTGGATGTAAAGAATGCCTTATGATTTTCCTTAGCTAGGGATGCTGTTTTAGTTTCATAATTAGGATTGGAGGACTTGACGATTTCTGATTTGCTTGTTCAAGCTGTGGAGGGAAGTCTTCCTCTGCTGAGTCGGTTCCCTCTTGTTCCAGTTTCTTCCTCTTGTTATGTAACCTGCTAATACCTGAAGTCCATCAGACTGACTTGTTTTTTTCATAAGGACCTGGTTTTGATCCATTCGGGTACCATCTAGTCCACACAGTTGCTTAAGTGCTTATACAGGGCATTTGTGCACACCTCTGTATAGGAGTCACTGTCTGTGATTAAAGGGGGTTGAAAGTTTTTATATCATCATTTAGTAGGCTGTATGTGTACACCTCTGTATAGGAGTCAATGTTGTGTGTGATTGGGGGGGGGGTTGAAGCTTTTTATACCATCGCTTAAGTAGGCTGTAGTTAGCTTTGGAAATATTGTTTAGTTTTTTCGTTCCTGAAGGGGTGTTAGGCTCAACAGTTACATTGAAAGAGATTGATTTATGGTACTAGGGAGGGAATCACACAGGGTGGAATGTAGTGATCCCCCATTTGGTAAGTACTATGTCTAGGACAGTTGTGCCCCTTATGGGGATACTGACTATCTTTTCAAGAGCATTTGTACTGACAAAGTACAGGAACCTCTGAGCAAGCATGTCCGTGTTCATGTATGTTTCCCAGTCGATGGAAGGATAGCTGAAATCACCCAAGGCAAAGGTGTTTGGCTGTATGGTGAGTGATTCCAGTAAGTCTACATATGCAGTGTGCTTCTCTTGGTTCGTGGTGAATCAATGATGTGGTAGGGCATCTTGCCTATAGTTAATTGGGCATTCAGTAGCTTGAGACAGACATATTGTTTGACTAGTTCCAAGGTGTGTTTAGGTTCATAGGTTCATACTAGGCTATCTGCCCTAGGGCATTTATAAGCCTATCCAGAATGTGTTTGGCTTTCGCCACCCATTTTAAATTTATTTTGCTATGCCCTTTTTCGAGGTTAGTATACTGTGCCTCTGTCTAACAGTGACACAGAAGTGATACCCGGGGTAAACCTACGATCTCCCATCCACTCATCAAAATTCCTCTTGAAGAGAGTCAATGAGGGACTCTGCCTAACCTGGACTGGGATTTTATTCCAGAGTGAAGGGAGCCTCTGGGTTATGAATCTGTCCCTCCAGCATGTCCTATTTATTTCAGTGCTGAGGTTCAAGTCTCTCGAGCACGTAGCTCGATGGGATTTGGATTTTCTGAGGTGCAGCATGTCCATTAATGCCGGGTTGGACATGGCTTTATACATCAGGCACAGATCGCCTCTGAACAGGCGGTATGCCACTGAGTAGAGCTGGAGTTTCTTTAACCGGGCAGCATATGGCATCTGTTTGAGCCCTTTGATCCTCTTGGTGACGTACTTTTGGGGTCTTTCCATTTGCTGCAGGTGTCTGGTAAGGTACATCCCAAAAGGGGCATTGTACTCAATTATGGGCCTGATGAGGGATGAGTAAAGAGGCACGATGACCTCCCCTGATCTAGATGTGAATCCCTTCATGATTAGGTGGGCTATATAAAATGTTTTTCTAACCACTTTGGCCACGTGGTTGTCAAATGAGAGATTGCTATCAACTTGGGTCCCCAGGTCCCTAATTACTTCTTCTGTACTTAATGGATTACCACCTATGTAGTAATTTGTGGGCACTTTGTTTTTGCCAAAGGGGATGACTATACACTTTTTGGAATTTAGCTTGAGGCCATGGCGCTGGCACCAGTTGTCTGTTTCTATGAGGCCCTTTTGGAGGATGCTTGTGTCAGCTGGAGAGTCCATTATGGCACCCAGTTTGCAGTCATCTGCGAACTTGGTCAGCCACAGTCCTTCTGTGTTGGCCTGTACCTCCGAGAAATATATACCAAACAAGAGAAGTCCCAGGACTGAGCCTTGTGGGACACCACTTTTAACTGGTTTGGAGTCTGACATGGCTCCAGCAATTCTAACCATGTGGGTTCTGTCCTTGAGCCAGTTTGCAACCCATCTAGTGACATAGGGGTTTATATTTAAGCTGGTGAGCTTATCTATAATGCCCGAGTGGGGTATTGTATCGAAGGCTTTTGCGAGGTCCAGGTAGGCTGTGTGGACCACCTTCCCCTCGTCAATGGCCTTGGTGACTGTTTCAAAGAAATCAACCAGGTTTAAGAGGCAGGATCTGCCCTTAACAAAGCCGAACTGGGTAGGATCCAGTGTCTGTAGGTCCCCAATATCTTTATTTATGAGGTCCATGATGATCCTTTCCAAAGCTTTGCAGACCAAGCTAGTCAGGCTTATGGGGCGATAGTTTCCAGGATCCGTTGAGGCACCACCTTTATGGAGAGGGACCACTGTTGCTGTACGCCACTCTTTGGGCACATATCCTGTAGTAAGGCTGAGATTGAACAGTAGTTTTATGTTTGGGTTTAGCTCTTCTTCGAGTTCATGTAGGACGCAGCCCGGGACACCGTTTGGTCCCATTGATGCTGTGTTTTTTGCTTTGGAGAGGGCGGCTCTTACATGAGCATCTGAGATGTCAGGGGGGCAGCACTCTGCTGGGATAGATATTTACCCTTTTGGTGGGGGGGGGAGTTTGCGCTGAACCTGTCAGCTAGGATGTTGGCAATGTCTGTGGGTTCAGTGTATTTTTTTGTCATTTTGGACTAATTCTGAGCATATCTGGGAATTACCACCCAGGTTCCTAACATAACTAAAGAAAGCCTTGTGATTATCCTTAGTGTCCTGTGCAATTTTTCTCTCGAAGCTGGCCTTAGACAATTTTATGAGTGCCCGTAGTTTTTTGCTAATACTGATCAGTGATGCCTTCCCTTTTTGGGATTTTGCTCTATCATTTAGTAGCTTCATCCTTCTATTGTATAGTTTGTTTATGGCTTTGGTCCAGCAGACAGGACGTCTGCCTTTGGAGGATTGGGTCTTGGTTTTATTTGGGATCGCATGATCCATGCATTCCTGAAGGTGTTCATAGATTGCATTTATAAAGGATTCTGCGGTCTGGGCCATATTTTCCACAGGCCCGGGGGCATTGAAGGATTCCACCTCGGTTTTGAGGAGTGTGAAATTTGCTTTAGAGAAGTTTTTCACTGTGGTTTTCTGGGCAGGGGGTGGGGTCGGGATGTGAATATCCAGTGAGATTAGTTTATGGTCTGATCTTACCAGTGAGGGATACACTTCTGGTCTGGAGCATAGAGTCCCCATGTTGGTGATGATCAGGTCCAGTATGTTTTCCCCTCTTGTGGGAGTGGTAACAAGTTGTTCCATAGCATTTGAGTTTATAAATTCTAGGAACCTTTGGGCTAGGGTGTTGGAGCTAGAGTAATGCTCCCAGTCTATGTTTGGGTAGTTGAAGTCGCCCAATATAATGGTGTTTGGAGAGACTTTCATATTTTCCAGTGTTCTCAGGAAGGCCGAGTGGGGTTCCTGGGTTTGGGAGGGTGGTCTGTAGCAGGCTATACACCGGAAGGCAGTTTTACCCACTGTTAGTTGCACATGGATAGTCTCTGATGCTTCGTGCTTTGCCACCAACCTGGAGGTATGGGTATCTTTGATGAATATCGATACTCCCCCTCCTTTTGTGGTTCGGTCCAAGTTTTGGGGCCGAAAAGCATGGTATGAGGTATAACCTGGTAGTGCTGGGGTGCTCTCGGGAGCCCTGAACCAGGTTTCTGTTACTGCACAGATATCGATGTTCTCCATGCTAAGGAGAGTTTCGAGTGCGTGCATCTTGAGATTTAGACTTCTGGCGTTGAGTAGCATTACTCTTAGTTTCTTATCCCTTGTGATACCTATGGAGGTGGGTTTGTCTTTTGAGCCTTGCCTAAAAAAGGCACTACAGGGGTAGGAAGAGCCTTTGCCAATATCCGAAAGCAAAGGGGTGACAGGTGCAAGCCGTCCCTAGCGAAGCATCGTGGCTTGTCGAGCATATCATACCAAGCTGACAGGCATTGGATCCCCTTTGAATGACACCAGTACTTAAGCCAATTGTTGAAATTGATCATCTTGTCTTCATATTGTGGCATCATTCTTGGTGAGGGTAAGATGCTACTCAAGGTCAGGGTCATACCGGCCTGGGCTACATGCTCAGAGAGCTCCTTTATGTCTCTTTTCATGTAGTCCAGGGAGGTACATCTCAGGTCATTCACACCAGCATGGACAATGACTGAGTCATATTTGTACTTGCCTTGGAGTGACCTGAGTGCTTGTGTTATGTGGCGGATCCTAGCGACCGACAGGCTGCTCACCGTGACCCTCTCCTTGTTCAGCCTGGTGGGCGGGATATCAGTGTGCCTGACGATAGAGTCACCTATTACAAGTGTATCAGGTGTGTTGTTTAGTCTTAAGGGCTGTGACTGTTCGGCACACTGGCTTTGTGAGATATGTGTTGCATGTGTTTTGTTTTGGGGTAGCGGCTGCTTGGGTGTCTGCTTTGGAGGTCTCTGCTGCTTAGGCAGATCTTTATTTAGAGCCTCCGAGTATGTTTTTGTGTGATTGTGTGTTTGGTTTGCTGTCGTGGTAGGTGTATGTGAGACTGGAATTGTAGTGAGTGTGGTTTCCTTCTCCTCCTGACTGGGTATGCCACTACTGAGTTGAGAGAGCTTAGCCTCCAGTTTGGCTATATGGTTGCATCTCGCACATGTGTTGGAATTTGTTGGGAGGAGGAGAGGGTTGTCTGTGTACATGAGGCAGTTGTAACATTGCCTCAAGATTCCCAGATTCACCAGCTGGACTGGAGAGGAGATTGACAACTGACCTTTGGACATGCTAGAATAATATTGGGAATTCCTTAATAACTGAAAACAAGGGCCAGTAGGGAGTGAGGGTGTAGTGCTTTTAATTTTTAGTGTTGACTTATATAATTGCTTTAGTGAGCAAGTGCCAGGTAACTTAAGTGCAATGTGTTACAGGTTACTTAAATGCAAAAACGACAAACAGTAACTTTCTTTCAAGTGAAACAAGGAAATAAGTACAGTAAGCAATGCAGATATCACTAGTGATCCACAGAAGTGCTGAGAAGCCACGTATTAGGTGGAATTAGCGTTCCAGGGAAATAACAAGCAAACAAACAACAAGCATATAAACAAAGCTAGATTCAGCAGGCCTGGATCTAGTCTATGCTACAGCAAACAAGGTGTACCAATTTCAGTAAGATACAGTTCAAATATTCAGGCACTATAAACCTTTAACCAGAAATTCCCAGCTCAGAAGGGCAGAGTCCAGCCTCTTCTCCCACAAGAGTGCAGACCACGAACCTTCTTAATGTAAAATAACTGGCCTGAAGCCCAAGTGCTTAAACCAGAACTAATACACTTTAAGAATAACAGACACTGGGCTCTCAATCAGCAGTTCCCAACTTAGAAGATGAAAGCTACCTGTCCTGCCACCACAGTGCATGCCACAAACCTTCCTAATGTAAAACAACTGGTCTGAAGCCCAAGTGCTTAATCCAAAAGACTTAGAATGATAGCTACACTTTAATCAAGTTACTACCAAGCAGTAATAAATACAATTGAATACTTTAGAGAATGCCTGGATTAGTGCTCAAGTTACACAAACAAAGCTAGATCCAGCAGGCCCAAATCCAGTCTATGCCACAGCAAACAAGGTGCACCAACTTCAGTAAGAAGCAGTTCAGATATGCATGCACTATAAGCCTTTAACCAGAAATTCCGAGCTCAGAAGGGCAGAGTCCAGCCTCTCCTCCCACAAGAGTGCAGACCACGAACCCTCTTAATGTAAAATAAATGGCCTGAAAGCCCAAGTGCTTAAACCAGAATTAATACACTTTTAGAATAACAGACACTGAGCCCTCAATCAGCAGTTCCCAACCTAGAAGGATGTAAGCTACCTGTTCTGCCACTACAGTGCAGACCACAAACCCTCTCAGTGAAAAACAACTGGTCCGAAGCCCAAGTGTTTAAACCAAAAGGCTTAGAATGAGTTACACCAAGCAGTAATAAATACAATTGAGTACTTTTAAGATGATGCAAAAGTAAAATAAAGTAGGTAGAAACACAAGTACAGTAAAAGCAGATGAAAAATTATTTATTTATTTTTTTTCTGAACAAGTGCTGAAATCAAAGAAACTGATTTGAGTGCTGAAACTAGAAAACTGGCTAGTTATAAGAAAAAAAACTAAGCTAGAAGGCTTCCCTCCAGCACAGAAGGGCTTGGGGGCTCAGAAGCCTACAAATAGTCTATACCACTTAACTGGAAAGGCAGGAAACAAGCTTAATTTTTTTTTTCTGTTTCCCATATGCTCTCTTTGTACACAGTAGGAGTGCCTGAAATCAGAATATGATCTCACGGCACTCAGTTGAGTGAGCAAATGAGATGGGCCCAGAAGGAGTATCCAAACACAAATTTACAAGAGGGGCGGGCAGTTTCAAGGCCACTAAGATTAACACCAAAACAAAAACAGGGAGGGTGGGACTAACTGAAGAGCAGAGTCAAAACTTCCAGTTCAGTTGGCTTTAACAAAAATGGATAAGCCTCCACCTTTGGTCCTTTCCAGCTCAGATTGAAGTTTGAACATGTGGAAAGCATTGTAGCCTTGCACGGCGGGAGCCCTGAACCATGTCTCAGTGACTGCAGAGATGTCAGTATCCTCCAAGGTGAGGAGTGCTTCCAGAGAGTGTGATTTCCTGTTTAAACTCCTAGCATTAAGCAGCAGAACCTTGAGTTTATTACGAGAGGATTTTATTACATCAAAAGTTTTGTTGTTTGGCATTACCTAAAAAAGGGCACTATGGGGGAGGCAAAAGCCTTCTTAGTACTTCCATTCTAATGAAATGAAATGTGATTTGATAAGACAGACAAGGACATTATAATGGAAGTTCCACCCTCAGACTGCATTATAAGCAAGAAGTAGCTTTCCAAGAAAATACGATTATGCCCACATATTTTCCCCAAATTTGGGCATTGCGAGTTTAAAAAATACTTAATGTAGTGCTGGCAGGTTTGAACTGTGTAGAATTTCATGATAAGAAAACATTATATGTTATTTGAAGGGATATTTTAGAGCTACATAGTTAAGACTCATATACATAACACAAGCAGAAGGTTATAATTCAAAGTGGAAAGAACAACGACGAAGCAAGGGAGAGTTCAAGAAATATATATAGAGAGAAAGAGGGATTTTGGATGCAGATCCTTACAGAGAATAATAGCAACCATACATAATATTATATTCATAAAACAGCGGAAAGCATTCCAAGAACTAAGCCAATATGAAAATGGAGAAAGGAGATTTTGCAAATAGGGATGACTGTAAGTAGGGATATAGAAAATAGGCAAGAGGGGGCTGGAGTTTACTGGAGAAACCTGGGAAAGGAACTAAGATATTGGGAACAAAAAACTCAAGCAGGGAAGGTAATAGAGTGGGATGAGGACAAGAAAACATTTAGATTGCAAGCTAGAGACTTCCTTCCCTACCAGAGCTTGATCTCAGAGTACGGGCAAAAAGAAAGAGATAGGGTAATTTTAAGTGAAATACCTGTTCCGGTAGAGTTTTTAGTTGAATCTAGAACAGAAGCAGCTGTTAAAAAGGGATAAATAGTAGGACATATAAATATTGCATGATAACTATAAGAATGAATCAGAGAAGTTTAGAAAATTGGGAAGAGAGACTGGAAAAACAATTCACAAGAAAACAATGGGAAGACATATGTATGTCTTACAAGTATGCAACCAAGTCCAAAGGTTTAGGATCTTTGCTTGGAAGTGCATGCATAGGTATTTTTATACATCAAGAAGACTAAAGAATTTTTCCTAAGGTAGATACCAAATGTTGAAGGTGTGATGAAGAAGAAAGTGGTAATTGGGACATTGTGTTTTGGGAGTGTAATGAATTGGCAGATTTTAAAAATGCCCTACATAGTACTCTATCAGAAATGTTGGGTGTGCAAATGGCTGCAAGTAAGGAATGATTCTTTTGAGCTGGAATACTGGGGCTAAATTGCTTAGACATACCTAAGCCCTTATTAACTTTAATTCTGTTGACTGCCAAAAAAGCAATTTCCAGAAAATGGAAATCAAAGTTTACACTAACTATATATTAGGTACTGAATTTTATAAAATACATAAAAGAACTGGAAGAGGAATCTCTAGAAAAGAGAAGGAGCAAATAAAATAGAATACATGGAAACTGTGGGAACAATGCATGCATAACAATGTTCAGGACGAGGAAGAGAGAGGCTTAAAAGAATGCAGGAATTGTATTTTTTGTAATGTTGGACTGATGACAGTAGCAAAGAAAATATATGTGATGTATATTGTATTTAAATGGAAAATGTTAAAATGGTTTGTGTTTTCTTTTCTGTTAGTGCATGTTTCCCTATGTCTTAAGTGATCACTTGCTGCTATATGCACTCTATTATTTTTATTGTGAACTCAAAACTCTATCCTTATCAATTTTCATAGAAGGTTTCTATCTCAAACTGTATCATGCAGTAGCACATTAAATACATTTCCATTTCTAGGAAATTCTTAGTTGAGTGTCTACTGAACACCTTTTTTCATTTCTATGAAATTCTTAAGTATTGGCTAAATGTTTTTCAGTAAAAATAAGGCAAAGTAGCTTGTTTGTAAGCATAATACAGGCTACCATTTTTGACATATAAACATACTATAGTATTTATTATAACACCCACTAGATGTACCTTTCTTAAGGTAAATCACAAAAAGAAGGGAGACACCTTCCATATTTACTCAAAGATATATCAACATAAAACAGTAATGACAGCTAGGTCTTTTGCCATGAAAGTAGTAAACTAAGCTGTGAAAGGATAACACTGACAGTCATTTTCCATAACATGTTTCTGTAAAATACACTAAGATACTCTTCTTGCTGAGGTTATGGCCAGAAGGAAAGCAGTCTTCCAAGACAGGAACTGTAGTTCTGCAGATGCTGCTGGTTCAAAGGGAGGCAGTGTTAGTTTTTCCAACACAAAGTTAAGGTCCCAAGTAGGTAGAGGTGGTTTCCTTGGAGGATTGATGTTTTTGATTCCTCTTAGAAACTGTCTTAGGAGAGGATGAGAGAAGACAGGTGGATCAGTATTGTACTCTGCTGAAATCGCTGAAGCATGAATTTTAATGGAAGAGTAAGACAGACCATTGTGGAACATTTCTGCCAAGTATTCCAGGATATGTGCCATGTTCATCACTGTCGCATCTAGGCCCTTTGTGGTGTTCCAAATGTGAAATCTTTTCCATTTTGCTGAATATGCCTTTCTTGTGGAAGGCCGGCGAGCTTCCATAATAATATCTTTCACTCTCTGGGATAGCTTGTCCTGAGGAGGAGTCAAGGTATTTTCCAGGCTGTTAGTTGCAAGGTTTTCAGGCTGGAATGCAGAGTTTTGTAATTGTGCTGTGTCAGTAGAAGTGGCCATAGAGGAAGAGGCCATGGTTTTGTGCGTGACAGGCTCTTTAACAGTGGGTACCAGTGCTGTCTTGGCCAGTCCGGAGCTATCAGAATCACTTTTGGCTGCTCTGTCCTGATCTTCAGTAAAACCTTGGTCGTTAATGGGAGAGGTGGAAATGCATACACTGTCAGAGTTCTCCAGCTGAAAGAGCGGGCGTCCACTTTCCATGCTTGTGGGTGGTATGTCCTTGAGCAGAATTTCTTCAGTTGATGATTGTGGGGGGAGGCAAAAAGATCTAAGTCCGGCTCCCCATGATTGTGTTATCTGTAGAAAGATGTCTGGGTGCAGCATCCATTTGTGTGCATCCATGATATTTCTGCTTAAGCTGTCCGCCAGTATATTGTCTTTCCCTGGCACAAACTGGGATTGTAGCTGTATATTGAGTTTCAAGGAAAGTTCCCATAGATTCATTGCCAGCCTGCAAAGAGGATAGGAATGGGTGCCTCCTTGCTTGTTTATGTACCACATAACCGTGGTGTTGTCTGTCCTTATTAGCAGATGGCCATGATGCAGAAAGGATTTGAAGGCTTCGACTGCATGTATCACTGCCAGCATTTCCTTTTGGTTTATGTGCATGTGTAGCTCTTTTTGTGACCATAGACCTTGAATGCATCTGCCCTCCATGTGCGCTCCCCATCCGTGGTCTGAAGCGTCTGTTGTAATGGTTTGGCTGGCTATTGGTTTGCTGAAAGGCAGACCCCTGTTTGACTGGCTTGCTTGAGCCCACCACAGAAATTCCTTTTGAAGGCATGGAATGAGTGGTATCAAAGTTTCCAGGCTGTGACTGTGCTGAATCCATAAACTCCTTAGGTACCATTGTAGTTTCCTCATATGTAGTCTTGCTTGCGGAATCAGAAGGATGCAAGAAGCCATGTAACCCAGGGCCTGCAGAATTTTCCTTGCAGTCAGCTGGGTTTGTCTTGTCAGATTTTTGAAGTAATCTGGTAGTTGATTTTGTTTTTCTTCTGTGAGGAAGGCCATTTGGGTGGTTGTATCTAGATTTGCACCCAGAAAGGTTATTCTTTGGGATGGAACAAGTCTTGATTTGTGAAAGTTGACTGTATATCCCAAGGCCTGAAGTAGGTGGATGGCATAATTCAAGTGTTTTACCAAAGTTTGTTGGCTGTCCGCTTGTATAAGGCAGTCGTCCAGATATGGGTATATCTGAATCCCCTGAAGTCTGCAGTGTGCAATTACTGATGCCAGGTATTTCATGAATACTCTGGGCACAGTAGATAAGCCAAAGGGCAATGCTGAGAATTGATAATGCTCTGACCCTGCAAGAAATCTGAGGTGTCTTCTGCAACTTTGCCTGATAGGGACATGCAGGTATGCCTCCTTGAGGTCTAGAGTTACCAGCCAAGACCCCTTGCCCAGCATGGGAAGGAGCTGCTGTAGAGTCAGCATTTTGAACTTTGGCACAATGAGGTAAGTATTCAGTGTGGACAAGTCGAGAACAGGCCTCCATTGTTTTTCTTTTCTTGGAACAAGGAATAGTCTGGAATAAAATCCTTGGCCTTGTTCTGAGAGAGGAACCTTTTCTATAGCTTTCATTTGCATTAAGCTGGAAATTTGTTTCAAAGCCTCTGCCCTTTAATTCGGTTGCAGGTCTGGCATGCCCTTTCTTTTTGGTAATGTGTGGAAATGAAACCTGTATCCTTTGTCTATTATTTGCAGTGTCCATTTGTCCCTTGTAATACTGTGCCAATTTTCTGAGAATAAAGAAAGCTTTTCACCCAAAGGTGCTTCCAATTGAGCCCTGGTTGACGGTGTCAAAGTAAAGTCATTGAGCCTGTCCTTGTGCAGCAGTTGAAGGTCCTGCATTACCTCTCTGGTTGGGAGGCTGCCATTGACGTCCTCTGTAGGAGCCTCTAGCTTGCCCTCTACCTCTGGCATGCCTGTTCTTGCCTCTCTGAAACCTCTCTGTGTCTGGAAAGGACCAATTCTTAGAAGGCCAATTCCTGCTGAATCTTGGTGGTTGTACTTGGAGAAAATCTTTGACTGTTTGTACGGATTTTGCCTTTTCTTCAAATTTCTTTAGGACCTCCTGAGCCGTGGAGCCAAATAACTTTTGCTTTTCCAGAGGAGCATCCAGCAGCTTTGCTTTAACATGGTCTGGCAGAGATTGTTCCTTCAGCCAAGCATGCCTACGTATGACTGCGCCAGTCATAGCTGACCTACATGAAGCTTCCAATGCATCATAACCACATTGCAAGAAATGGTTGCTAACCTGTTGTGAGTTATGTACCAGATCCTGAAGTGACTTGCGGTCTAGGGGTCAGGTGAAGACAGTTTTTTATGCAATTCATCTAACAAATACTCTTGGTACTGTATCATATGAAATTGACAATTTAATGCCCTCATAGAAAGAGTAGCAGAAGTATACACTTTTTTACCCTATCTCTCTAAAGCTCTGGACTCCCTTTCAGAGGGGAGAGGATTTTTAGCAGTGGCAGCTGCAACCCCTTTAGGGCCCTGGGAAATAGTTTCTGGATCAGCAGAGTGGGCCTTGTAAAGGTAAAGATGTGAGTCCGGGACCCTGTAGTACCTATCGGGCTTGGCAGGAGCCGGAGGGAGAGAATCAGGGGTAGTGCTAGAGTCAGAGTACACATCATCAATGACATTCAAAACAGGAGGAATAGCTAAAGGTCTATGCTGAGGCAAATGTAAAAAGGTCCTTAATCTTTTCCTGGAATCAGAGAACTCCAGGCCCTGCCATTGGAAATGCTCTCTCATGGTGTGTAGTGTCTCCCCAAAGGAAAACTCTTCAAGAGGGGAGGCTGAGGGAATAGATTCCTCTGCATCAGAATCCTCGTAGGCCGTAAAAGCCTCCTCCTGGTGGTCCGAGAGAGTAGAGCCATCAGAGGCCTCATCTGAGGAGTGGGGATCAGAGGGCTCAACCCTGGGCCTTTTGTCTGGAGGAGGTTGCGAGCCCCTGTCCGGATGAGGTTGAGAGCCCCTAATTAAGGTGATAAGATCCTCTGCTAAGCTTAGAATCTGTGAACCAGTAGAGGGTCCCTGAGGGATAACCTTGGGAGGCAAAGCTTTTGAGAGTTTAGCAGCTTTAGCCCTGGAGAATGCCTTAATGGACATGGATGCAGGAGGCCTGGCTGCACCACGTGCTGGTGTAGATTTGTCTAAAGGAATGGTGTCGGAAGGTTCCAGGACACCAGTTTCTGTTGGAAATTCAATAACCGACTCAGCCGGGGCCTCCGGGACCGAGGTAGTCGGTTGAGCGGTTTCGGTAATTGGAAGTACCAAGGACTCGGTTTCAGCCGAGACCGAGACACTCGCGGTAGGCCTGGCCGTGGTTTCAGCCAAAACCGCGGCCTGCGTGTGTCGGTCCTTGTCCTTCCGCTTCTTAACTAAATGAGAAGTCGGAGTCTCCAACGGCATCTTATACGAAAAACTAGCCCCAAAAAATTCCTCTGCAAACTCCGCCCAACGTCTAAGAGTGCGTCGGTTGAAGGAAGCACAGGCTGAACAGGCCGAGACGTCATGGTCTGGGCCTAGGCAGGGGAGGCAGTAAGAGTGGAAATCCTTATGAAGTATTTGTTTCCCACAAGTTAAACAATTATTAACTTTATCTGACATCGGCTGAGGCAAGAAAGAGTCCCCAGCGGGGTACTTAGCTTTTTGAAGTCTTCGGTAGCTGAATTACAGGAGCTGGCCGACCAGCACTTGCGAACTGCTTCTGCTTCGGGCACCACGCGGCAAGAAAGACTGAGGAAGATGGCGTCGGCTGATGCTTTTATACCCCAGGCGCTCTGACGTCGGGGAAAGTGCGACATCAGCCGACGCCTTACCCAGACTTTGGAATCCGGCCGACCGAAGGGCTGCCTGAGGCAGGACAACCCATATGTGATGACTGCAGATGCATCCTTGAAGGACATCTACACCAGCTTGGGTAGGCATGACCTGCCCTTGACAAAAGCAAAGTAGGTTGGGTTAATTGTCTGAAGGTTTCTTATGGCATTATTGATCATTTCCATAATTCTTTCCTTGGCTTTACATACGAGACTAGTGTAATTTCAAGGGTTTGCAGATGGCCCACCTTTGTGTAGTGGGAAGATGGTTGATATACTCCATTTGTGAGGTATGAAGCCCATTTGGAGGCTATGGTTAACTGTTGATTCCAGAGGGCCTGACAGGTTGTGTTCATACTATTTACAAGGCAGCCTAGTATACTATTAGGACCCATCACTGCAGAGCTCCTGGACTTATAGCATTGAGGACGTGTCTCTTAATGATAGTTGGGGATTTATATTTGATGGTATTTCCTGAGGGGAAGCGGGGAGTACAGAGAGGCTTAAAGTTAGAGCCTGTCTGCCAGTAGATTTGCTATATCTTCTGGCTTGGTGTAGATAGCTCCATTAACAATGAGCCCCGCACACAATTGTGTATTACCTTTGAGGTTAAGGGCATAGCTAAAGAATGCCCCGTGGTTGTCCTTGGCCTAAGAAGCCAGATTTACCTCAAGTTTGGCTTTGGTAGACTGTTATTTGTCCTCTGAGTTGTTTGTTTAGTTTTATGATGGTGTTTTTAACCTGCTGGGTACTACACCACCTTTTTTTGCAACATATTTCCTTTCCTTTTGTTATACAGCCTATTGATATTGTAATTCCACCAGGGTGGCTTATTTTCAGAGTTAGTTCTGTACTTGTTTTGGGTGGGTACAGCTGCCTCTATGCAGCTATCCACATGCTTGTATAGGGGTTCTGTGAACAGTTCCACATAGGCAGCAGTGTTCTCAGGGTTTAAGGGGGCAAGAAATTTTTCCAGATTATCATTTAATAGTAGGAAGTTAGCTTTAGAGTAGTTCCTGAATGTTCAAGGGTTAGCTGGGGTATTGTTTCTTATTTTTACTTCGAAGAGGACCATTATGTGGTCTGACCTTGCCAGAAAACACATTACCCTAGGGGGTGTGTGGCACTCTCCTATATTTGTGAGGACCAGACCCAGTATGTTTGCACCCATGGTCGGCATATAGACAATCTGGTCCAGCGAGTTTGTGTTTACAAACTCAGGGAATTCTCAGTGCCTGTACGTTTGGTGCTGTATATGTCAAACATAAATATGGTATTGGGTTGGATGGCGACGGTTTCTAGTAAGCTTAAATACATGTTATGGGTTTCCAGGGTCATACAATGTGACCTACAGCTTGTAAAAAAGTGGTATGAGATAGCAAGAGGTTCTCCGGTTCGATTCTCAGCTGGGGTACCTTCTGTGTGGAGTCTGCATGTCCTCCCTGCAGTCGCGTGGGTTTCCTCCAGGTGCTTTGGTTTTCTCCCACATTCCAAAGACATGCAGTAGATGGATTGGACACTCTAAATTGGCCGTAGGTGCGAGTGTGTGTGAGTGAGTGGTATGGATGAACTCCTTCGGCAGGGCTAGCCAGCTGGTGATGTAAACCTTGTCTCAAAATGATTGTCACTGTTGAAGTGACACCCCAACTCCATGTGCAAAATGGGAAAAAGTGGCTGAAGATGGATAGATGAATTTGAATATGGAGAAACTCAAAGGTAGGCTTGATCAGCCTTGAGGTACATTTATTTTTTATGTAAATTGACACCGCCACCTTTAGTTTCTGCATGTCTATTAGTTGGTCTAAATGTGTGAAAGCATTAAAGCCTTTCTCTCAATGTGCCTATTTCAAGCACATTTTTTTAAATGGATTTCAGTGCTATAAATCGGTATTTCATTGGTGTCACTGAAAATTTTCTGGCAGTTAAAAAAAAATCAATCAAACATGTTTAAAAGATTTTGCTTAGCATGAGCCACTACAAAGATAACATTTTCTCTATCAGAACTGAGGGATCAAAAGCACTCAAAAATGGCAAAAAGAACTTAAGGAGGCAGAATACAATGCAACAGGGAGCTACATGCATACACCTATATCAGTACCTATTAACACATTAAGAATCCATTGAGGAGTATTACGCTTAAGCTCTCTGAGATTATAAGCACTGTTGCAGCTTCTTACTCATTTTCCTTTTCTGCAATTAGGGTTCCATTAATCTCAAAATCTCCAATAGCTCTGAACTAATGATGCTCAGACCTCTGTTTTCATCTTGTAGTTTTATTGGATAAGTCCTTTATACGGTTGAGTTCACCAGATCTTTTCATGTTCTTGTGTTATTTTAATAGTTCTTCCTCATTATTAATCCATAGCAGGCTCATAGGGGATACTCCTCGACAGTGGTTTCCACAGACAGTTTGACAAGAATTTACTTATGAACACATGATACTTGTGCTGGTCCTTGAAACGATGGAAACAGTACTAAGGAAAAAACAGAGAAAGTATAAAGAAGATGGGTACCCCCCCACACACACACACACAAAAATACGGATTTACTGTTACAGTGACCCTCCCCAAGGAAAATATACTGTAAAGTGCCTACAGCCCCTCATGACATCTTGAGCTGCTGTTTACTATAGATATTATATTAGAATACCAGGCTATCAACACAAAGGGCCTGTTTAAACCTAGCCATACTTCCCAGTACAATTTGACAGGTTTTGGTTTCCAAGGGCTTTGTGGGATTATATAATCACCTCAAAGAGTCTAGCA
Source organism: Protopterus annectens (assembly GCF_019279795.1). Lineage (NCBI taxonomy): Eukaryota > Metazoa > Chordata > Ceratodontiformes > Protopteridae > Protopterus > Protopterus annectens. The sequence goes on along the minus strand of NC_056729.1, from coordinate 1,194,475,771 downwards.
TATGTATTATTTGCAAACTATAGTATTACAGAAAAGCATCATTTTTAAAAACAGAAAAATAAACACTAGTTGTAGATTACATTTTTCTACAATATGTCTTAGGGTACTTGACATTCTTGCATTTCATTAGCATTATGCTGTAGTTTTGCAATAGATGATCAGTAGTGTACAATATATCAAAGGTGTGAGAAAATATATTCTGCAAATCTTTTTTTTTTTACTTTTAAACAGCTGCTAAATATAACTCCATTCAATTTCCATTTGGAATAGGAAGTATTCAAAAAAATATTAAATGGTATGTTCAACAGATGTAGGATGCTATTCAAAGAACACAGTCATAATCATAACTAACTATAGTACCAATGCTCCCTGCTTAGAAGAAAAATAAAAGTATTCTTACGCCTGCCTTGACTGCTCAATGGGATCATAGTTGTCCAAATAGTTAAAGCGAATAGTGTCTGCTGGGTGTTTGTCAGATGAACGCCATGGTGGAAGGTCTTTCTTCCCTTTCCCAGTAAGCTTTGCAGACAAAGGTCGAGATGAAGGAAGAGACACCCGGTTCACTGCTGTCACATCTTTAGCAATTGGCTGAACATCAGGTACCACAAATTCATCTTTGGGAGGAGTCTGAGTAGAAATAAACACATACTATAATAACTGACAGAGTATGGAAATAATACAATGTAATGAAATAAGACAATAATCTGTCAGTACATCCTGTTACTGTACTAAAGATAGCATATTAAAATAATACAATACAATGCAATGAAATAAGACATCAACAACGTGTCAGCAATAAGGAGATATTGATATATAGTGTTACAGACTATGCATATATCAAATCTATACCAATGATTACATTCCAGTCTGTATACAAAATAATATTGTACTTAATTCTGGTACAGGTACCCTTTATTTTAATTTAGCATAGCTTTACACAAGGCATAACTTGTATCTATGTTACTGCAGTAAGCAGGTGAGATAATCTAACCAGTACTAGTATGCAAGCACTTTCTAATGTATGGGGAACTTCCTGTGTAACATTTGGAGTAACTGTAGTTATTCCAGTGCTAGATAAACTGCAGAATAATTCTACTTATTAGTATGCCAGGACTGTGGCACACAGGGATAAACAAACCCCAGACCATGGCTCAGGTGACCTGAATTTGATTAGTGAGTCAGGTGTCTGAGGCTCTGGAGGATGGACATGCTTATCCTGGGGGAGGGAGAGGTACACACTTGGATGCTCCTTGTGGTAGATTCATGGCAGAGGTGAGGAACTCATGGGGGTTGTCGTATGTAGAAATGGGTGGGGAACCTTGGCAGAGTTGCTGCCAAGGTGGGAAGATATGCCAGCACAGACACTACAGGCATGCACAAGGAATGAGGAAGTCAGGGCTTAAAAATACAAATACACATTGGCAGCAATCTCCTCACTGGCTGCAAGCATGGGTCAGAGTAAGTCCTGAGAGGACAGCAGTGCCTGATAGACAAGGAGAGGCCCTGGTGGCAGCCAATGGTTAGCCATGCAGCTGCAAAAACAACACAAAAAATATGAACTTATCATTAAACAAAAGATTATTTCAGGGAACCAATCAGTCCTCTAATTTCTGGATAGGAGCCTTTTTTCCCTGTCATCAGAGATAGATTCCCTGTTAAAAATGTGTCATTTAAGCAAATCAGCAATCTACACCTTAGTCTTTTGCAATGGCTAAGTATACTCATCTTTGGTCACTTGTTTTCAGTAAATTAAACCACATACTACTTTCCCTAACTGCCCAAAGAATGGATAAATAATACTCCTTCAAACACCTTCGACTAAATATACACACTACAATCAACTTTTTACTCCTACCACTACATTTAGATCTACAAACCTTCTTTCATCTTTTTTTTACTTCCCTCAAAGTTTCTGAACAAGAAATAGATAACCAAGACTCATAAATTTTTGGTACCATATTTCTTATTGCTCTGTGTACGTCTTTGCCTTTGCTTGCACCTTATTAACTGTCACAGCAACTCTGGCTTCCTTTCTGCAGCTATCAGTGCACACACTTCAATGTGCAATGTATGACAGAGTGAAAGGTGAAAAGGTAAAGTCATCTCAGTACTACAAATGACAACCTCTGTATTCCTGTAAATAATTGCATATATATTTTTTTTATCTGCTACCTACAACAAAGGCATCTATAAAATGTAGGAATACACACACACAAACAATTTTACTGAGCAAAGCTGCTGCCAAAAGTATTTGATAAATTAAATATAACAAAAATTTAATTCAGCACAAAATTCAAGTGGTAAAATGAAATATCTTGCTTAATTTAGGGTTGCATCAGATTAATAGACTGTGAGCCATGACTAGCCAAGCAATAATTACACTATGCTAATCCGTAGAACACAAATACAATATTATGACTAAATAGTCTTTAACCCCCTTCAGATATAAAAGCTGAGTATCAAAATCTTTTCAAAAACTTCAAGTCTGTCTGGGCTTCAGTAAATAATATTCCATAAATCCTTTTATTGAATATGCATTTAATAGACAGTGAGGAAATCGCCATGAAGGAATACATAAAATATGCTTTTCCTAATCCCAGTCATTGGTTGTTGGCATAATGGTTAAGGTGTGACACAAGGTACAGGATTTGATTGTCACTAGGCTTACAAATGGCCCACAAGGGCTGCTTGGTTAGTATTCAACTATGGGCCAATCTCTGCATATGGGTACTGCTGGTCTTCCTGTCATCTAACTTCCCAGGGCTATTTCAATAGTGATAACCTTGCTCAGTGCTGTCTGCAGTTACAACCTTACACCACTAGAGGCAATTACTGCATAAATGCTAGTAGCCATGAGCTCTGACTTCAGTTTTCAGAGCATAACCCACTAACAAAGAACTTTACAAATGGAAAAAGTGCAGATCCTGTATGACTTGAAATGCCCACAGGAATATGTCTAAAGAGAGACTGGTTAAATCATTTTTGGCAGTAAATAAACAGGAAACTGCCTGTGCCCCAGTGGACCTTACAGGATAAGTTATGTCTAGTTAGACTGTCTCTCCTCAAGTTGTAAATATGAAATGTTTGGTAATCTTGCTGCGCAGAGACTGCAACTAACAGTCATGGATCCATGCAGTATTTGCATAAACTAGAAGACAAACAACAAGGCAATACTTATTGCAAGAAGACCACAGGCTGCTATTCAATAAAACGCCATTCAGTCATTACACAGAATCACTACACAAAGTCAAACCTAAATACAGGCAGGAGAAAAGAAGGTGGGTGGAGACTGAGTGCTAATACATACACCAGGAAAATGAATGCCATGGTGACTTCCTCATAGAAGAATACTATACTATACTATACTATACTATACTATACTATACTATACTATACTATACCTGTCCTTTCCTTGGTTTCATTCCTCACATGCGGATAGAATATTAAGCTATGAAATATTCAGGGAGCTAGAAACATATGCTAATATACTGGAAAACATATATATCACACCCACCTTTGCTTTCCCATGAGCATTAATTCTGTAAGGGTGTACATCAAAAGATGCATGGAGTGTCAAAGCCAGTTTACAGTCTGATGAACTGTATCGCCAATCAGGTGAAAGGGTCTTACACTACACCACCTGACACCTCCATAGGGATTTACTATTACCTGCACTAGGTATATCAAAAACTCATCTGTGAGCACAAGTTTAGGGCTTGGAAGATTCTATCTCCAGTAAAGAGAAAGGCCTCAGAAGGATTAGACTACCCCAACTAACCAGCTCCATAAGAGCCTGTGACAAGCTACATTTAGCTGAATCAGTAATTCAATGGAATAAGATCATATTTTCTCAGACCCACCAATACTTAGGACAAACTTTGTGGCAAATATGTGTATTTATATTAAGTACTCTCACAGTCAATGCTCAAGTCACCTGTTCATTGCAAACAACCTTTGTGATACTTTTCTTCTTTTCACATATTCCCTTCATATATTTTGTACTACTCAGTGATCAGCAAACCTTCAGTTGTAGATTGAAAAACTATTTTCATGATCTGATTTTGGTCAAATTCAACAGGGTCGGGGAAAAGGATTAGATCTCTGAATTTGAACTTTAGACCACCCCCATGTCATGGCAAAACAGCAGGACACAGCTACAATGAGGGGGAATTACAGCAATAGTGGAGGCCCCTTAAATGGCTTAAAGTGGAAAAAAAAACAGAACCAGTAATAGCAGACTTCTTCAGAAGGACTAAGTTCACGGTGCTTATTGCTACAGAAATGATAACAAGGAAAACCTTTTTTAATAAACTGAACTACTACAGAGTGAGTAATAATGAAAACAGCAAGAAGTAGAACATCCACATGCAATACAAGCAATCATAAAGAGAATCTACCAAAAGTAAGACAGCAGCAGAAGAAGAAGTGGAAGCCAAACATGAAGAAACAGAGGAGAAAAAATAATTCAGCAAAAAAGGAGGGCTAGGAAGAAAATTGTTAGTATCTCTGGAGACCGCTCAGATGGCTTAGTGGTAAATTGCTGTGGCTATGGTGTGTATGGTCCTGGGTTCAAGACTTGCATGGGCTGATTATTTTTAGGGACTTAATAAACAAGGATATAGGGGAATCTCCAAACTCTGGATCCCACACAGTTTGGTTTTGTGAAGGGTAGATCATGCCTGCTCAACTTGGTTGACTTCTTTGAGTCAGTCACTAGAGCTGTGTATGAAGGCAAGGTGATTCATACAGCCTACCTTGATCTGGCCTTTGATACCATCCCCCAATCAAAAATCACAGAAAAATTCACTAAGCAAGGCATCAACCCCTATATCACTAGGTGGGTTGCAAACTGGTTCATAGATAGAACCCACAGTGTAAAAGTAGCTGATTCCAAATCAGACTGCCGACCAGTCACGAGTGAAGTCCCACAGGAATCGGTCCTGGGTCCTCTCCTGTTTGGTATCTACTTCTCAGAAGTCCAGGCCAACACAAAGGGACTGTGGCTGACAAAGGTCGCAGACGATTGCAAGTTGGGAGATATTATTAACTCTCCAAGTGATGTTGACATCCTACAGAAAGGCCTCACTGAGACCAATGACTGGTGTCAGAAAAATGTGTCATCATCCCCTTTGGGAAAAACCCAGTTCCCATGAATTACCACACTGATGGTAGGTCACTGAACACAGAAGGCGTTATAAGAGATCTGAGAACACAGGCTGACGGCAACCTCTCTTTTGACCACCACATTGCCACTGTGGTCAGAAAGTCCTATTATGTGGCACATCTCATTACTGAGGGTTTTGCATCCACGAAGAAAGAGGTCATTTTTTAGTGCCACCTGCTACATACATACATATATATATATATATATATATATATATATATATATACATACATATAAGAGACACCTTTATATATTTAATAATGGAGAGTCAGAAATGAGATTAACTGTACCATCCTGATTTGTTTGGAGAAACATAAAGAGACATATGTAGAAGCTGTATGTATTGTAAACCTTGACTAAAGCCAAAACAGAAAAGGAGAGACTCTGAGTTTATAATTATTTTCTGAATAATGGTATCTTTACTGCATGAGGGAAAGAGTACAAAAGTTTTAATTACCCAGTGATACGGTACAGTATTACTAATATTACTAAAACACTGTGAAAGAAATTTAAATATAAGGATAAATGAGCATGTCATTAATTAACAATTATGGCTTATTTTTTTTCCTGAAGTGAATGAAGACCATGGAGGTAGGACTCTTTGTGATTTTTACAGGAAATATTTATACTGGGGAAGTAGTTTAAGGGGTAGTGGGCATTCCCACAAAGTAAGGGCACCAAAAGAACCTGATCAGATGTTATTTACCCAGTTAGAGTCACAATGAGAAAGCCTTTTCCACTACGTCTACTGAAAAAAATGAGATTTGAGGTACTTTAATGGCTAGTTGCTTTTATAATGTAATATGTATTTTAAAAGTTCTTTACCCTGCTGAAGTGTGATTTCACTATCAGATTAAAACCAGGCCCATGAGTTTGAATATGTTACTGCATAAGATAAACATAGCCATTTGCATCTTCTTTCCTGCATGGTTTACTTTCCCACCATGGTTAGTATTAGTAGAACAATGAAAAAGAAGGTACTATCTGTATCTACTAATTTATTTTATGAATAAAATGTTATACGGTCTTCATATGTCTTAGTTTTTTTTCAGATGTACAACCAAGAGGTAGGATGTCTACAATAAGGTCTGAAATCAATACAATGCATCCTGTTGAGCTAGCCAAGTAAATAAGTGGAAAAACAAATACCTTTGGTCTTGTGATATGAAGCTCTTTCACCATTTCAATGTAGTGTCTTTTCCAGATACTCTGCTCATGTGGAGTTGGAGAGAAGTTAATGTACCAGCCAAAACGTAGGCATTTTGACATCCAGAGCTGATCTAGTTCGGTTAAGGTCTTCCAGTTCCAGCATACCTACAAACAACAGAAAATACTAGACAGCATGCCTAAAGGGAATTTGTAATGACATAATAAGGTTAATTTCAAATGAGAATGTACTTTTTTATCAGATGGAGTTTGACTGAAAACCTAAATGGTAGTGTTCCACAAAAGTAGCACAAACGATTGAAAAACAGAGAAGGGACGTCACCTCCCAAACAGGCAGCAGTAATGCAACAGATGTAACTCTTCGAGAGTAATAAAATCCAAATCCAAAGAGATGTAAAAAAGTAACGCTTTTATTTATAATAAAAACAGCGTTTTCGCCGTAGTAACACCACAGCTTCTTCAGCAACAAACACTTAATTTAAAATAACCGCCAGTTATATATGGGTAATTAGTATGACGTGTGGGAGGTACTTCTAGTATTTAAAGAACCACACTATAACAATGCTTGATAGCATTGTATCTCTAACATGGTTAAAACTATTTACCCAAATACATAATGAAAGATAATAACTTGTACATGACAAATTGAAGGTTAAAAAATCACAAAAAATTACTAAATATTTAATTAAAACAATCTCAACTATGACATTACTTGTTGTTGTGTTATAATTGTATGGTAATGTGTTCTTAATATAAGGAATAAAACATAATCATCAAAATTTATTAATAATAGATGTGTAAGACTAATGTATATATCCTGTGTAATATGAACTGTTTACTGTAGACAGTTAACACTATGACATTACTAGAAGGTATTTAGTGCAAATATGAAAGGGGGTGTGTCAGTAATTCTGAGCAAAATAATAGAAATATGAACTGGACATGGCGTTAAATAGTAGCTATCATGTTTTTTTCTTTCTTAAGAAATTCCTCATTTTCAACATGCAATTAATATTGCAGTTTTCATTAAGTCCTGGATAACTAAAGGAATTTAAAGCTATCTGCCATTCCAGTTCACGGATTTCTAATAAGATGTTGACAGGTCCCCCTCTCAAAGTATGTGGTATAATATCAATAGCTGTGAAGTTAAAACTGTGCCCTAGGTGTCTCTCACAGTGTTTTGCTAGGGCATTGTCGCATTTTTTATTTCTTATAGCATAAAGATGCTCATAAATTCTGTCACGAAGTCTGCGGTCAGTTTTTCCTATATAGTGTGCTTCACAGCAATTGCATTTTGCTAAGTAAACAATGGACTTTGAATTACAGTTGAGGTTGCCATTAATGTAATATTTATTCTCATCTACCTGAAAAGTACTACAATTATTGACGTAGTGACAGTATTTACAAAATCCACATTGTTTACATCCTTTTTTGTTGCTATTGTTGTTTAAATTATTGCAACTTTCCAAGATGGATTTCAGGTTTCTCCCTCTCTTAAATACAAAGTTAGGTTTAACACCTAGTTTTTCTATCAGTTCCTCATTATTTAAAATATATTGCCAATTCTTCAATAAGATCAATTGTATGTCTAAAGAGTCACTGTTAAAAGTAGAAATAAAGCTAATTTTTAAGGAATTGACTCTCTCCGAAATGTTATTGCTGCTAATATTCTCTAGTGATATATTGGATGAGTCTGAATCCAAAATTATAGTAGGCACTTCAGTAGCAATAATTTTCCTTTTAAGAAGGGGGTAATAAGTCCCATTCAATCTTTTAGTGTCGACTTCATGAAACAGGTCCAAGAATAAGTCTACGGGGTAATTTCTACTTGTGAACATGTTTTCAAGTTTTTTACACTCATCATAGAAAATCAATTCCCTGTTACACATTCTTGCTGCTCTTATGAGCTGTCCTTTAACAATAGCTCTTTTTTGTTTAAAAGGATGCGAACTATTGAAGTGTAAAGTACAGTTTTGTACCTACCATAAATGTAGATGTTCGAGGATCCCATTGCTGCAGTCCTTACTATTGGGTGCCCCAGATGTCAGAAGACCCTAAAAGACAAAATATGTACAATATATACAAGAATATATACAAAAATATCAGCAAATCATAAAGAAGCAGGAGCTGACAACATGACTTGCACAACAGCTGTGGCAAAACCAGCCCTAGACTTAGAGTAGATAGGAAGGTGATAATGCTTAGAGAAAGTATGCACTGAACTCCAAGTAGCTGCTTCCAAAATATCCTTGAATGAGGCCTAATCCCAGCTGGAATCTCCAAATGCAATGCAAAAGCCAATCCACCTAGAAATAGTTTGAAAGAAACAAACAACTGCTGAGACTGCAATGAATAGTTTGGTTTAAAGCCACACTAGAAACCACCTTAGGCATAAAGGAAGGATTAATGAATCTTAATGGAAGAGAAGGACAAACCCTTGTCCAGTAACTCAGTAAGCTATTGAAGAGCCACACTCAGGGAATTACAGTATGTAGGTTTTCTATGTATTCTTGAGACATATTCACAGTTGAAGTCATCCTTAGATAATTTTACATCTAAGTAGTCTATTTCAGTGGTAGAGAAAGAAAAAGTAAATTTCAAGAATGAAGTAGAGTCATTACAATATTGAATTAATTTAGTGGCTGTTTCTACATCTCCATCAAGTAAGATGAAGATGTCATCCAGGTATCTGGTATATAATATTATTTTCTCCTTTTCAGTGTTCTTGAAAAAATGGAATTTCTCCCAATACGCCATAAATAAATTGGCGACCGATGCCCCACAAGGTGACCCCATAGCTATGCCTTGTGTTTGTAGGTATACTTTATCGTTAAATATAAAGTAGTTAGATGTTAGTATTATGTCTAACAATTCTGACACTATGTCTATCTCATTTCTTATTGCACCCAGGTCTTCAAGTATGAGGGATATCCATTCCACTGCTTCTAAATGGGGGATCGATGTGTAGAGGTCAACCACATTGATCGTGAGAAAATTGTGGGAATTGTTGAACATTATATTGTTCATGCTATCAAGAAAGGACCAGGAATCCTTACAAATGTATGGTAGTGATCCTAGATATTTAGTTAGGATCCTATCTACTAGTTGTGCACAAGGGTAGGTAATCGAGAGACGTCCATCAATTAATGCGCGTAAAGGTGGATTATGTAAATCTTTGTGAATTTTTGGCACACCAAAAATCACAGGGTTTTTAGACATATTGATGTCAATGTAGTTGTATGTATCTATGTCTATTTTACCTTCTATGAACATGTCTCTGAAATACCCTTTTATTTTTGTTTTAGATATGTTAAGTTCATTAATGGATGACTGGGTATACGCTGGACCAGCTAGTATTTGTTCCATTTTTTCAGTATAGGAGTGGTTGTCAAAAATGACTAACCCTCCTCCTTTATCTGGTTTTACTACCCTAGTTGCTGAGGAACAAAGTTGGTTGAGACATAAATTTTGTTCAATAGTTGTATTGTAATTCACTTGTCTTTTCTTTGTCCTGGTGTTTGATCTCAAATTCCTGATGTCAATCTCACATGATTTTTCAAAAGAAGCTAGTGCTATATGTAAAGGAGGATTGAATGTACTAGCTAGTTTCAGTTTATGGTCTTGTATGACATTGGTGTTACTAAAAAGGAAATTCAAATTAAGTTTCCTTACATAACATTTTAGATCGATAATAGTCTTAGCAATATTACATTTTCTTGTAGGAACAAATGTGTTACCATAGGCAAGTAATTCAATGAGACAAGGGTCCAGCTGTACACTAGAAAAATTATAAATGTTAAAGTCACCCTTCTTATTAGTCAAGATGGTTAAATTATTCAATGAGTGATTGTTATTGTTTGCTATGGTTTCTGTTGTAGTCGATCCACTTGTAAAGGTTGGATTTAGATTATTACAGTCCTCTGGAGTCAAAGTAGTTAATGTCTGGTTTTGTTCCATCTCTTTTGTTGAGGTTTGGAATTCCGTGGTCCTAAAAAACGACCATCATTAGAATTGGTGTTGTAGTTTGACTGTCTATTGTTAACGTACTGTGGTGGTAAAGTATACCTACAAACACAAGGCATAGCTATGGGGTCACCTTGTGGGGCATCGGTCGCCAATTTATTTATGGCGTATTGGGAGAAATTCCATTTTTTCAAGAACACTGAAAAGGAGAAAATAATATTATATACCAGATACCTGGATGACATCTTCATCTTACTTGATGGAGATGTAGAAACAGCCACTAAATTAATTCAATATTGTAATGACTCTACTTCATTCTTGAAATTTACTTTTTCTTTCTCTACCACTGAAATAGACTACTTAGATGTAAAATTATCTAAGGATGACTTCAACTGTGAATATGTCTCAAGAATACATAGAAAACCTACATACTGTAATTCCCTGTTACACTTCAATAGTTCGCATCCTTTTAAACAAAAAAGAGCTATTGTTAAAGGACAGCTCATAAGAGCAGCAAGAATGTGTAACAGGGAATTGATTTTCTATGATGAGTGTAAAAAACTTGAAAACATGTTCACAAGTAGAAATTACCCCGTAGACTTATTCTTGGACCTGTTTCATGAAGTTGACACTAAAAGATTGAATGGGACTTATTACCCCCTTCTTAAAAGGAAAATTATTGCTACTGAAGTGCCTACTATAATTTTGGATTCAGACTCATCCAATATATCACTAGAGAATATTAGCAGCAATAACATTTCGGAGAGAGTCAATTCCTTAAAAATTAGCTTTATTTCTACTTTTATCAGTGACTCTTTAGACATACAATTGATCTTATTGAAGAATTGGCAATATATTTTAAATAATGAGGAACTGATAGAAAAACTAGGTGTTAAACCTAACTTTGTATTTAAGAGAGGGAGAAACCTGAAATCCATCTTGGAAAGTTGCAATAATTTAAACAACAATAGCAACAAAAAAGGATGTAAACAATGTGGATTTTGTAAATACTGTCACTACGTCAATAATTGTAGTACTTTTCAGGTAGATGAGAATAAATATTACATTAATGGCAACCTCAACTGTAATTCAAAGTCCATTGTTTACTTAGCAAAATGCAATTGCTGTGAAGCACACTATATAGGAAAAACTGACCGCAGACTTCGTGACAGAATTTATGAGCATCTTTATGCTATAAGAAATAAAAAATGCGACAATGCCCTAGCAAAACACTGTGAGAGACACCTAGGGCACAGTTTTAACTTCACAGCTATTGATATTATACCACATACTTTGAGAGGGGGACCTGTCAACATCTTATTAGAAATCCGTGAACTGGAATGGCAGATAGCTTTAAATTCCTTTAGTTATCCAGGACTTAATGAAAACTGCAATATTAATTGCATGTTGAAAATGAGGAATTTCTTAAGAAAGAAAAACATGATAGCTACTATTTAACGCCATGTCCAGTTCATATTTCTATTATTTTGCTCAGAATTACTGACACACCCCCTTTCATATTTGCACTAAATACCTTCTAGTAATGTCATAGTGTTAACTGTCTACAGTAAACAGTTCATATTACACAGGATATATACATTAGTCTTACACATCTATTATTAATAAATTTTGATGATTATGTTTTATTCCTTATATTAAGAACACATTACCATACAATTATAACACAACAACAAGTAATGTCATAGTTGAGATTGTTTTAATTAAATATTTAGTAATTTTTTGTGATTTTTTAACCTTCAATTTGTCATGTACAAGTTATTATCTTTCATTATGTATTTGGGTAAATAGTTTTAACCATGTTAGAGATACAATGCTATCAAGCATTGTTATAGTGTGGTTCTTTAAATACTAGAAGTACCTCCCACACGTCATACTAATTACCCATATATAACTGGCGGTTATTTTAAATTAAGTGTTTGTTGCTGAAGAAGCTGTGGTGTTACTACGGCGAAAACGCTGTTTTTATTATAAATAAAAGCGTTACTTTTTTACATCTCTTTGGATTTGGATTTTATTACTCTCGAAGAGTTACATCTGTTGCATTACTGCTGCCTGTTTGGGAGGTGACGTCCCTTCTCTGTTTTTCAATCGTTTGTGCTACTTTTGTGGAACACTACTATGAGTCTGTTGTCCGACCAACCTCTTAGCCCAGGCAGCCGTGATATCCTTCAACCGGAGACTAATACTGATAACTTCAGTCTGGCCTCACTGTTACGAGACCTTTCGCAATGTATGGATGCCTTTTCACTTAAACTTGATACTCTTGAAAAACGTGAGTCGTTTACTAATCAAGTTAAGGCTACTGGAACTTCAGGAACATCAGTAACCGCCGACATTTACAACCATGACAGTTTGAACGCTGCATCTTCTTCTGTTTCTACAGCTGATTCGATACCTCCTGGGCAGCGTTCTCCTGGGTCTTATCTAACGAATCCAGCTCCTATTATTTATGGAAATGTACAAGAACAAGGCCACTTATTGCAAGGTCCTAATTTACAACATCATCCTGTACCAGGGGCCCCTAAAATAAACGAGTGGATTAACAGCACAGAGAACATGACATTCACTCCAGGACATGGGCAGTCGGTACAAAACAACGAGAATGTACTAGTAAGTAATGATACCATAGTCGATAACTTGAAAAAGTTTGATAATAGCCTTTTAAAATTAAAAAGACTTCAACTAGAAGTACAATATTTCAAACAATGTCATGTTGAAAAACTGATCCCTAAAGGGTTATGGTCTTCATTTTGTCCTACAGGTCTATTTTTTGACCAAGACTTCAACAAGGAGTTAACATTACTATTTAACGCACAAGGTTTACAACTCCTTGAAGTACTGATCAAGTATTATAACATTCAGATTAATAAATTGACAAAAGAAGTCTCTGACTTAGACACTACCCTCAGGAATGATTTAGACTTTGAAAGGTACAGGTTTGACTATACCCGGACCTTTACAAGCATTGACTTGTTTATAGAAAAAGCTAAAAGTACTAAGAACAAAAAGCTTACGAGAGATAGATTAGCATACGCCAACAACACAGCGTATGTTAAACTTAACAGTACATCTTGTGCTGCTGTGGCAGATTCAACGTACGGTGGCCAAGACCAGAACGTTGGTTCTGATACAGTTAATTGTGACCAAGACTACGAACGAATGGAAGCACCAACTGTAAGACGTAGTAATAGAATACAAGAAAAAGCTAATAAAAATGGGCCACCACAGTACGTTAACAATAGACAGTCAAACTACAACACCAATTCTAATGATGGTCGTTTTTTAGGACCACGGAATTCCAAACCTCAACAAAAGAGATGGAACAAAACCAGACATTAACTACCTTGACTCCAGAGGACTGTAATAATCTAAATCCAACCTTTACAAGTGGATCGACTACAACAGAAACCATAGCAAACAATAACAATCACTCATTGAATAATTTAACCATCTTGACTAATAAGAAGGGTGACTTTAACATTTATAATTTTTCTAGTGTACAGCTGGACCCTTGTCTCATTGAATTACTTGCCTATGGTAACACATTTGTTCCTACAAGAAAATGTAATATTGCTAAGACTATTATCGATCTAAAATGTTATGTAAGGAAACTTAATTTGAATTTCCTTTTTAGTAACACCAATGTCATACAAGACCATAAACTGAAACTAGCTAGTACATTCAATCCTCCTTTACATATAGCACTAGCTTCTTTTGAAAAATCATGTGAGATTGACATCAGGAATTTGAGATCAAACACCAGGACAAAGAAAAGACAAGTGAATTACAATACAACTATTGAACAAAATTTATGTCTCAACCAACTTTGTTCCTCAGCAACTGGGTAGTAAAACCAGATAAAGGAGGAGGGTTAGTCATTTTTGACAACCACTCCTATACTGAAAAAATGGAACAAATACTAGCTGGTCCAGCGTATACCCAGTCATCCATTAATGAACTTAACATATCTAAAACAAAAATAAAAGGGTATTTCAGAGACATGTTCATAGAAGGTAAAATAGACATAGATACATACAACTACATTGACATCAATATGTCTAAAAACCCTGTGATTTTTGGTGTGCCAAAAATTCACAAAGATTTACATAATCCACCTTTACGCGCATTAATTGATGGACGTCTCTCGATTACCTACCCTTGTGCACAACTAGTAGATAGGATCCTAACTAAATATCTAGGATCACTACCATACATTTGTAAGGATTCCTGGTCCTTTCTTGATAGCATGAACAATATAATGTTCAACAATTCCCACAATTTTCTCACGATCGATGTGGTTGACCTCTACACATCGATCCCCCATTTAGAAGCAGTGGAATGGATATCCCTCATACTTGAAGACCTGGGTGCAATAAGAAATGAGATAGACATAGTGTCAGAATTGTTAGACATAATACTAACATCTAACTACTTTATATTTAACGATAAAGTATACCTACAAACACAAGGCATAGCTATGGGGTCACCTTGTGGGGCATCGGTCGCCAATTTATTTATGGCGTATTGGGAGAAATTCCATTTTTTCAAGATCACTGAAAAGGAGAAAATAATATTAGATACCAGATACCTGGATGACATCTTCATCTTACTTGATGGAGATGTAGAAACAGCCACTAAATTAATTCAATATTGTAATGACTCTACTTCATTCTTGAAATTTACTTTTTCTTTCTCTACCACTGAAATAGACTACTTAGATGTAAAATTATCTAAGGATGACTTCAACTGTGAATATGTCTCAAGAATACATAGAAAACCTACATACTGTAATTCCCTGTTACACTTCAATAGTTTGCATCCTTTTAAACAAAAAAGAGCTATTGTTAAAGGACAGCTCATAAGAGCAGCAAGAATGTGTAACAGGGAATTGATTTTCTATGATGAGTGTAAAAAACTTGAAAACATGTTCACAAGTAGAAATTACCCCGTAGACTTATTCTTGGACCTGTTTCATGAAGTCGACACTAAAAGATTGAATGGGACTTATTACCCCCTTCTTAAAAGGAAAATTATTGCTACTGAAGTGCCTACTATAATTTTGGATTCAGACTCATCCAATATATCACTAGAGAATATTAGCAGCAATAACATTTCGGAGAGAGTCAATTCCTTAAAAATTAGCTTTATTTCTACTTTTAACAGTGACTCTTTAGACATACAATTGATCTTATTGAAGAATTGGCAATATATTTTAAATAATGAGGAACTGATAGAAAAACTAGGTGTTAAACCTAACTTTGTATTTAAGAGAGGGAGAAACCTGAAATCCATCTTGGAAAGTTGCAATAATTTAAACAACAATAGCAACAAAAAAGGATGTAAACAATGTGGATTTTGTAAATACTGTCACTACGTCAATAATTGTAGTACTTTTCAGGTAGATGAGAATAAATATTACATTAATGGCAACCTCAACTGTAATTCAAAGTCCAT
The DNA here is from genome assembly GCF_019279795.1 of Protopterus annectens. Taxonomy (NCBI): domain Eukaryota; kingdom Metazoa; phylum Chordata; order Ceratodontiformes; family Protopteridae; genus Protopterus; species Protopterus annectens. The sequence continues at coordinate 1,194,460,002 of NC_056729.1, read as the reverse complement.
TGTTTACTTAGCAAAATGCAATTGCTGTGAAGCACACTATATAGGAAAAACTGACCGCAGACTTCGTGACAGAATTTATGAGCATCTTTATGCTATAAGAAATAAAAAATGCGACAATGCCCTAGCAAAACACTGTGAGAGACACCTAGGGCACAGTTTTAACTTCACAACTATTGATATTATACCACATACTTTGAGAGGGGGACCTGTCAACATCTTATTAGAAATCTGTGAACTGGAATGGCAGATAGCTTTAAATTCCTTTAGTTATCCAGGACTTAATGAAAACTGCAATATTAATTGCATGTTGAAAATGAGGAATTTCTTAAGAAAGAAAAAAACATGATAGCTACTATTTAGCGCCATGTCCAGTTCATATTTCTATTATTTTGCTCAGAATTACTGACACACCCCCTTTCATATTTGCACTAAATACCTTCTAGTAATGCCATAGTGTTAACTGTCTACAGTAAACAGTTCATATTACACAGGATATATACATTAGTCTTACACATCTAATATTAATAAATTTTGATGATTATGTTTTATTCCTTATATTAAGAACACATTACCATACAATTATAACACAACAACAAGTAATGTCATAGTTGAGATTGTTTTAATTAAATATTTAGTAATTTTTTGTGATTTTTTAACCTTCAATTTGTCATGTACAAGTTATTATCTTTCATTATGTATTTGGGTAAATAGTTTTAACCATGTTAGAGATACAATGCTATCAAGCATTGTTATAGTGTGGTTCTTTAAATACTAGAAGTACCTCCCACACGTCATACTAATTACCCATATATAACTGGCGGTTATTTTAAATTAAGTGTTTGTTGCTGAAGAAGCTGTGGTGTTACTACGGTGAAAACGCTGTTTTTATTATAAATAAAAGCGTTACTTTTTTACATCTCTTTGGATTTGGATTTTATTACTCTCGAAGAGTTACATCTGTTGCATTACTGCTGCCTGTTTGGGAGGTGACGTCCCTTCTCTGTTTTTGAAAACCTAAATGCACCAACTAATTATAGGCAAATTGGCTAATAACTGGGATCTAATAAGCTAGAGTTACAAAAACAGCTAATAAATGAATACATTAGAGTTTAAAGTGTATGAGAAAATAGCAGATACTTGTACAAAACTAACAATTACAGACATTTATTTATGTCAGAACAACTAATACCCAAAAGTCAAGACTCAACAGGCCAAGTCCACAGATAAGCTATTACGATTGAAAAGCAACACAAGAGTATCATATATACCCAGGCTTATCTCAGCATCAACTCCTATCTGCTTTGGCACGTTCAAATGTAGTAGCAGATGGCAACATACTACAGCCCTTGTTTTAGGACACAGACTTTCTCATTCCCTGAATTTTTTCTTTTACTGTCAAAGTACTTGAACTGTACCACAACAACATCTGAGGAGCAGACGTTTCACACTACAGTGTTTTCACTATAGAAAATATTGGGATATTGGGGAATTGAACCCCTCTGGCATTACTTACATGCTTTCAAAGGAAGTAGAAAGGCTATGCTTGCCTAAGATAAGAGATGCAGTTAAACTACCCATCTTTGCTTATAGGATTCTCTCTACATATATGTTCAGACAGATACATAAATATTTTACCATTCATCATTTTTGACATGGAGATTTAAAAGCCAAAAGATTTAGTACTGTCACCAAGATCCTTCTGGTTTGGGGACCAGAAATATCTCTGAATAATCACCTTTGCCTCAAAAACTGAAGGGCACTGGTTTTATTTATCCCTAAAACAGGATGTTGTGCAGAATTGGAGGAAATAGAAAATATGGTTTCTTGGGCAAGAGGAGATGCCCATTACCATGATTACCCTCAGAACACAACTGCCTGGACTATCTGATGCTAAAAGGGCAGTTGAAGTCTGAAGGAGATGGAGAGGTTGCAAGTGCTGGGGGCAGGAGGACCAGAACAGGCAGACAGTCATGCAGACTGGGAAGGCTGTCCTTGATGTTTTGAGGTTTTTCCCTTATTTTTAGGGAGATCCTTTCCATTGACCCCCACTTGCTGCTAAATTGCTTCTTGGGAAAAGGGGGCAGAGGAGAGGTTAAAACTTTTACATGGTTTAAAAAAGGAGGGTTTTAAAATTATGGCACTTCTTGAATCAGCTCTCCTTTTCCTCTCACTTCTTAAGTAACTCAGCTGGTGAAGTGCCAACAAGAGAAACTTTATTTAAAGGAGAGCTCAAGATCTCAGATTTTACTTCCTCAGGAATGTTTTGAGACGAAAGCCAAGCAAGTCTTCTCAAATGTGAACCAGAAAGCCCTGAAAGAGGAGTCAAAGACATCATAATTACACTTCAGAATATGCTTAATCACCTGAGAAACAGCTGTCATAGAAGCATTTACAGAATTTTTTTTTACCTTAGAAGATGGACGGTTAGCAAATGACTTCTGTATATTCTCAAAGACACAAGCAAGAACTTTAACATAAGGACATGGCAATTTAAAATCTTGAAAGTTAAACTGATAGAAACATACATTTTCCCCAACTTATCCAACTTATTGGGTTGGAAGCACTAACCTGTTCAAAAGCAGCAGATATAGAAAAAGAGATGACTTCCTGGTCTGACTTGAGATTAGAAAACAGGAACTCATGCACCTGTCCAATAAACTGGCTGCAGTATGAAAAATATCCTCTAAAGCAGGCAATGCGGGAGGAATGATAGTTGCTTTAGACATCTGTAATTGTATTAAATCATAAAACATTTTGTGAGTCTTCACTCTGTTCCCATTGAACTGTGCATTTTTTCACTCATATTAGATAAAATTTCTGAAAAGGAGATTTTTACATTAGGAATGTCTGTAGGAATGCTTTCTTCATAATCTGAAAGTTCTGACTGAGTAGAATCCTCAGAAAAACACTCTTTCCCCCGTAAATCTTCACTTTCTGACTGAAAAATCCTATCAGCTTGAGAAGAAATTGTTTTCCTCTCTTTTCCCAAGGCCCGACTAGGTGTTAGAAAGGCAGTCATCAGTTCCTTAGCAAAAAGCAGAAGATTAGCTCTGTTCATAGTGATAGAGACAGGTTGACAGTTTTCCTCATGAAGCACAGTATTCTCCAGTCCAACACACGTCTTAGGTACACTGGCCCCAGCTTCCATATTCCCTTCCCAGCCAAGTGCAAGCCCTTCACCAGCCCGTTTTCCAGTCAGTGACAAAGGTGATTCTCCCTGGACTACCCTGGGCTTTTCTACAGCCATGGAGGACATGGCTATCCCCTGGTCTTTGGTGGCAGCTAATGCTACACCAACAGGACAGAGGGAAAAAGATGGGTGGTCTGAGAAACAATGATCAGCCTCATCAGAGTCGCCCACCAGTGGCTAAGGCAACAAAGTAGCCAGAAATATCATTTAAGAATCCTTAACAACTCTCTTCTTTTTGTGCACTGGGGAAGTTAATACCAAGAAGGCTATTTGCTTCTTCCAAAGGTAGGCCAAGGAGGAAGAACTGAAAGCAGGTAGTGTAGCACTGAAGTGTCTGTAAGTATGTGAGAAAAGGAACTGGTGGGTCTGAGGTTAGTATTACATTGACAGTACCTCACAAGCACAATATCCTTTCCCCAATGCTCTTAACAGGAAAATTTATATAGTTTTTAGTTATAAATAAAACATTTACATCACAAAAACTTCACAAAAGCACTCGGAACACATAACATAAAGGACAAGATGTCTGTCTCTTTCAATTTGTTTTCTACATGCACACACACAGAAATCTTATCAAAAAACAATATTCCACATAAAATTCAATTTAAAAAGGAAGGCTTTCCCCAGCGGAGACCTATCTGCCCAGCTTAAAGTTTGCAGCTGACTGACAGGTGGCCAGTCAAAGCACTGCTTCAGTGGCAAAAAGTTCTGAAGATTTTGGCATTCCTCATCCCTTTTATAGTAGTGCTTCATGCATTCCTGACAAGAGGAGCACATGGAAGCCCTCCTCCTGCAGAACGACTAGTTGTCCAGGCACATACACAGATAAATTCTATCCAGTTTTACCACATTGTTTAAGTGCAGTGTCACTGAAACTACATTAAAACCAAGAAGAATCCCAGCAGCAATATGGAGAGGCCTTTTCAAGATAAGAGTGCCCCTTAAGCAAGTTTACCTTCTAGTCTTAAAAAGAAAACACAGCAGATTTAAAAGCAAATTATGTGATAGGATAAATCAATGCAAATATTTTGAAATGAATCAGCAAAGTAGTCAGAATCTTGATCATTTTAATGTCAGAACCCTACAGCACATAAACCAATTGTTCATTTATACCATGATGGCAATCTGCAATATCCACTAATACATTTAAAGCGTTCAAAGATATACCAAGAGAAAAATGTACTCTATTTTAAGACCATCTTAAATCTTAGCTTCTTTGTTCATTTGTTGTAAATGTCAGTGACAAATGAGAGCATGTCAAGGGATTGCAGGCATAGCGCTGTTGCTTTGAGGAAAATAGTATGCATGGGTGGGATCCAGGAGGGCAGGAAGTATGTTGGGATGAGGAAGGGGAGAGGGCTTGTATAAGGGTAGATGGGTAGGCAGGGGGAGAGTTTAAAAAGCTACAGGTAGCCAAGCAAAATCCCTTTTCAACATCAGAGCATGGCAGAGTAGAACAAAGACCAGGACAGACTGAGCCAAACACATGGAAAATGACAAATGAGAGCACAGAGACTGTAGGCCAGAACTTATACATGGAGTAAGCAAGATCTTTTTTTTGCAGAGGTTCTTCAGTATTGGTCAGGTAACTTTTGGAGTTGTTGGGGCTGCTGGCATATATCTTTATTTATCTTATATATATTTTATTTTTTTACAAAGTTAACTGGTTTAATAGGGAACATGGTGAAATGCATTAGTATGAATGGTATTAACATTTATAACGTAGACAAAGACTATGGCTAATTTCTTAACTCAAAATGTTAATGTGGTGAGAGTTCAGTGTCACTGATTGGTTGTAAACAGCATGTTAACATAAGCCCAATGGTGGCTGGGCCAGGGTTGGATATCGGACTGCACGATATGCCCAGTTTTGGGTCTTACATTTCATTTAGTTGTTTTAAGTTTGAATTACGTCTCTTGGGGCCTAGTTGGACCAGGGATTTTGAGGGTTTGTGTGTATCAGAACACTGATGTAAGCATATTTTAACAAAGTTACAAATGTTTAATCAAATTTGTGGCATCTGTGGGCCTTCACATCCTTTGCTTAATAGCTTGGGCCCAATAAGACAGGTGAATTTGTCGAGTGTTACGGTGTTCGATAACGTTGATATGGTCATGTCTGAATTTGGTTATCCATTTAGAGTGTTATCTAAATATGTTGCATTTTGGACCTTGCCTGCTGTGTACAGTAATGTGGGTGTAAGAATGTATTAACAGAGTTATAAGAGTACAGACAGTTAACTAAATCTAAGGCATCCTCGGCCTGCTCAAGGGTTAGGGTCTAGTAGGGTTGGTGGATGGTGGAGTTTGCGGAGCACAACAATGCAGATTTGATCACATTTTCAATAAAGCTATTACAGATTGTTAAACAAATTTGAATTCATGCTGGCTTTGGCAGGACTACTGTTTATTAGTTCATTTAGGGGTAACTGGGTAATTTAAAGGGGGAAGAGGGAGAGAGAGAAGAGAAAAAAAAAGTGTTTGTTCAGACTTTAGCCAGGTCAAATTCCCAAGCCTAGTGGGCTGGTGTATATTGGGTTACTGTGTACAATACTGCTAAATCTGTCCATATCAAGGACCCCTTGCAGGCATTTTGTTGCTCATAGCTGAGTTTATTTATTTATTTGCAGTTTGTTTACCAGGATGGTCCACTGGGCCACGTGGAGCCCATTTTCAATGGAGTCCTGGCGAGAAAAGTTCCAGAAAAATACAAATATTGTAAATTACAAAAATTATAAACTTACAAAATTGCAAAATTTACAGAACTTACAGATTAATAAAAGAGAGCTAGAAAAAAATGCAAGGTAACAACAGTTGCAGTAAAATTGGCATTTAAGGGGGCAAATGCATGAAAAATATTTTCAAATGAATTAAGTTACTACTAAAGTATGATAATTATGATGATGATGATAATTGTTGCAGAAATTATGAGGCTATAGGAGGCTACTAGCAGATATGTTTGGTATAGAGATATAGAGTTATAAAGGTATAGAGTTGTGTAAAGGAGTAGTATGTTTAGGGCCCAGTTTGCCTGGTCAGGGGCAGGAGTTGCTAGGTACAATAATGTTGAAAGGAAATCTTTTTGCCGTGTGCCACAATGCTGATACATATTACATTTTATGAAGTTTATACGAGGATAAGGACAGTACATACATTTGTATGTAGTTCAGGCCTCTGGGCAGGCCTTTCTTGGTTAATAGTTAAGGTTGAATAGTGCCTTGGTCTCAGCAAAGCTGGCGGAGTTGTATTCTGCCATGTATAATGTGGAGGGGAACCTGATTTAGAAATGATGACTGTTCTTGCATTGATGCAATGGATTTTAGGTTACAACCTATCGGGTGAGGTCAAGAGAAGGGACAATGTTTTGACTTAGACATTCATGTGCTTGGAGATATGTTAAGGATGCTGAAAATAATGGGTCAATGATGGGAAACCATATATTATAAAGTAATTGAGGAATGTGCCATTGACTATAAGACAACAAAGGTTTCATCCAGAGCAAGCAGATACCAAAAGGGGTAATAGAATGTACTAAGCAATTCCTGTAGACATCTCTCAAATTCATTGGCCATGCTGCTGTGTTATCCCTTATGAAGCACAAATAATATTACACAGCATCCTCTTACAAATCTCCCCTATCACTCCCATCTTCAGTATTACTTGCCTACTGTAACCAGCTTTCAAACATCTCTTTAACCAAGTCATGTCTACATCAGAGCCCATGGGGATAAACCTTTCAGAGAAGGTGAGACAACAGAGCAAAAGGTGAATACATGTATCGCTTCTCTATACTGAAGAGACCTAGGGAAAAACAGGAGGAAGGCAAGGACAAAAAAAGAGGGAGGACAGTGACCAGGAAGTTAGACGTAAGCCTCTTATAAGAAGAACATGGGAGAACTGTCCAATAGGTTTTGCAATCTATGCTGGGGTGATGACAGAACAAAACCAGGCCACAGCAACCAGTATTTGCTCATACTTTTACAGAATCATGAAAATGACAGTCAGTCATCTGGGGAGTCGGTGGTTGCAGTATGATGAGCAATTTAGAAGGTGCAAGCATTTGCAATTGGAGCTGCCATAGGGGAATGTGGATATATCTCCCTTATGGGAGATAGGTTACGAGGAAGGAATTCAACATGCTGAGTGTGGTTTTAGGTTACAAAGAAGGAGTTTAGCACGCTGAGTGTGGTTTTCTGGGGTGGCAAGTGTTTTCAGTATATGGTCTAGGAACTGCAGGGCAATTTTGGAATATAAGAGGGGATGAACCTTTTCATTGTTACAGATGCAGCAAAAGGGAATGCACACTTTCATCATGCAGATTTAGCCACGAATGTTTGGCATGTGGGAGAAGGCATCCTGTCAAAGTCTGTAATAAAACAAACAGTGGTAAACCAGGCAGGGCAAATTAGGTTAAGACATAGAACCCTACCTACATCCATTATACTAAAAAGAAATAGTATCATGGCTCCAGGTGCACCCAGATAAGGAAGCAGCAACAGTGCTGGAAAGGGGTTATACAGAGGGATTTACAATTTCATTTAAAGGATAGAGGATGGCCATTGAGGCAGTAAATTTGAAATCAGTTACAGATTGGCCAAAGGTACTGAGAGAAAAGGTTAACAAAGATGTATGTTTGGTAGGAGTAAGCAGCCTCTGCAAATCACCACCATTTAAGGAGATGAGAGTGTCCTCTTGGGTTTGGTACCAAACATGATGGCTGGGGAATTTAGGCTCCTTCACCACCTTACATTTCCAGTAAGGATGTCCATTAATGATGAGCTGATGGAAGCAGATACCTCAGTAAATATGTATCATTTGATAGAGCATACAGTCTGGTAACTGCACAAGGGAGAAAAGTACTCATGTCAAAGGCAGATATCGAGGTGGCATTTCATTTGTTGCCTATTAGGGAAAGGGATCAAGAGCTGCTAGGTTTCAAAATAGATGATGAATATTATACGGATTGTTGTATGCCAATGGGATGTGCAGTAGCTTGTGCTATGCTTGACAAGTTTAGATCATTCTTGGAATGGGTGGTGTGCCACAGGTCCAGTGGATGGAAAGTGAGACATTACCTAGATGACTTTTTGTTCACTGGACCTAGGGCATCAAAGATGTGTCAGTTAGGACTTCAGAAATTTATGAAAATAGCTAGGGAGTTTGGGGGTACCTTTTGCAGAAGAAAAGACAGAGGGGTCAATAATGTGTTTGGTCTTTTGGGGTACTGAAATAGACATGGTGGCTGTGGAAGTGTGATTACCAAGGGACAAAGTCACAAAATTTGCAAAGCAGTCAGGGCAGCTAGGAACATGATACTCAACATCTTCAGTTTGGTAGGGCTTATGAACTTTGTTTTTGTTTGAAGACATTTCCATGGGGAGATCATTTCTGTGGAGGTTGGCAGCAAAGTCACAGTGGTGTAAAAAAACCCATCATAGGGTGAGGATCACAACTGACTTGCAAGCAGATCTGGCAGTATAGCAAGAGTTCTTCAAGGGGTTTAATGGGGCATTACTCTAGCAATTAAGAACTACAAACAAGGAGACCCAACTGTTTACAGATGGAGTGGGAAGCATCAGGTTTTGGGACTTTCTCATTTTCAGTGGGACATGTTCAGACAATTGGTGCCAGCAGCAGACTCACAACACCTTTGGGACCCGATGGAAAATGGATATGGGGCATGACAATATACGAAATGTATTACCCATTTTGTAGAAAGGGCAGATGTATGGTAACAAGTAAAGTGGCCAGCACCTGTACCGCAGCAGTTAAGTAACCTTTTTAGTTTTTAAAAAAAGAAGAGTATGTCAAGCTGCACCACAGATGCACACATGGCAGCAATTAGTTGGTAACAAAGAGCATGAGGGTAGCAGGATACCACACAAGCATTCACATTTAGAAACATGCTTCAAGGCTGGCCAAGAATGGAGGTCAGGAGAGCAGATGAGTATCAGTCCACTGGTCCAAATATTTTTACATGGCTATGGGAAGCTCAGAGAGGTGAATAGTTCAGAGTATGAACTATGGCTGTTTCAGATAGCATACCTGATAACATTTTGTAGACTTTCCAGATTTCTGAAATAGCACAGCTCAGTGTGACAACCCTCCATGGGGGCTACAGCTCAGGGATATTAAGCTGGAGGTGGACAAGGTATGGGTAAATGAGAGGAAGAGTAAAACATGCCAGCTAGGAAAATGAGTATGACAGATTTCTAAATGGTCTCTCATTCAAGATGTCATCTATCTGGCCTCTGTTTCCCCTGTTGCTTCCTCAGACCTTTCTGATATTTCTACATCTGAAGAATGCCTACCTTCACATTCCTATTCACTCTGCCTTCAAGGAAATTTTTACATTTCTCTGTTTCCCCCTCACATTATCAGTTCTTTGTGTTGCTTTTTGATGTTTTTACAGCTCCAAGAGTCTTTGTTTATCAAATGTCTGGGCCCAATGGTAGTCTTCTGCAGTCTTCAGGGAGTTGAGATTTTCCCTTAGTTGGATGGCCTTCTGATTCAAGCCCCCTCTCAGCAGCTTCTGCTTCAAGATCTAGCATATATTATGCTTCTACTCCACAGTGTGGGGTTCACTTAAAGTCCCTTCTCAGGACCACATTTTTCTGGGTTGCAGGATTCAGACCTTGCCAATGCTGGCTTTGCTTCCTCCTCCCAAAGTTTTTTCTTTGACACTATTTCCATTCTCTCCTTCCTTTTCCAGATGTGTGCCGTAAGACCATTTATTCAAGCTCTGAGGTTTATGGAATCTACCATTCCTATGATACATACATACAAACATACATGCAAATATTTCAAGCACAACCATTAATGTCCTTCTAGCCTGCCAATATTTATTTATTTATTTACATTTGTTGACCAGGAAAGTCCACTGGGCTGAAATGAGCCCATTTTCAGTGGAGGCCTGGGGAGAAAAGCTCCACAAATGAAACAAAACATAATAAAATACAAGATAATGAAACACAGGATAAAAAATACAAGATAATAACATAATATACCAAAATAATTGTTCTCATAGTAAGTGTCCAGGCTCTTCTTAAACTATCTAAACTAGTACTTGCTTTAATGCAATTTAGTCTGTTCCAAGCATCAGCTGCTCTCTCAGAGAACCAGTTAGTACACTTTTCATTCCTAAACTATCTTTTTGATTTCTCCAGATCTTTTGGATTTTTAATAACCATGATGGGAATGGACCCCATTCCTAAGTCAAAGTACGATTAAGGTTCGTGAAATTAGTATTGTTTCACTCTTTGATGTCAGCCAAAAGTGTTCACAGCACCTGCAATGTGCCCAGTAATGGCTCTTGCAATTTGCATGGTGTTACATGTATTGGTAGCATATCTAAATATGATTGTAGACTCTTTTTTAAGACCCATTGTTCCTACTACTACTACTGGAACTATCTGGGTATCTTTCTTACACATTGCTCTCGTTTCTGCTTGCAAATCCTGATATTTTATAACTTTGTGTCTCTCTGTACGCAGGACACTATAGTCACTGGGTGTGGCAATTTCAATGATCAATGCTACTTTTGTCTTCTTTTCTTGGACCACTATATCCGGTTTTCTAGCATCTATATTTTGAACTGTTTTTAATGGATGATCCCACGTGATATAGACTCCATAATTTTCTATGACGCTTTGGGGCTCATGTTTCCATTGTTTTTCAGCCACTTCAGTACCTTAATGTTTGCACAATCCCCAGTGCAACAGTCTCGCCACATTATTATGCTTTTCAGCATACAGTCCTTCTGCCATTAGTATGTTGCAACCAGAAACAAGTTGTGCAACTGCTTCCATTTCTGTTTTACAAGCCCTACATTTGTCTGTTTCTCCCACATGTTTAATGGACTTTGTAAACCAGTGTGTACATAGCATACTATCTTGTGCCACCAATATTAACCTTGTATCTCTTGGTTTAAATTTGCCTCGCCTTAACCATTCCTGTGTTCATTCCTGATCAACATGAGGTTCTTCCAGATGTTTTCTATACTTGCAACTAGAGTTATGCATTTTCCGCATATCTTGCCTTCTCATCTGGTCCTTCACCTTATATTCTTGCTTTTGTTTTTTGGCACATTCAGTTGCCGCCTGATTTTTATCTACTTGTGGTTTGATTTCCATTCCTGCTTAAAGCCGATATCCTTCTGCTAGATTAAGCAAAGAAGTCATCTTACATTTATTCTCCTCATGTTTCAAAACTTTCACTACTTTGGGTCTTTTGAAGTCAGCAGATATGTGTGGAATCTCATGATTGCAGATCTATACATGTAATCAGTTTCAAGGAGGCCCATCCCTCCTTCGGAATGGAGAATATATAATCTTGGTTTGCACTTATTTTTATAAATCATTTGGTGAACATGAAGCATCCTTCTTGTTTTCCTATGAAATCTATCCAACACGTTTTGGGGCCAATCAGTCACTCCAAAACTGTAAGTTAGGACAGGAACAGCAAATTGGTTTATAGCTTGAATTTTGTTCCTAGATGTCAGTGCTGTTTTCAGGATTATATACAAGTCTTCTGAAATATTTCTTACGTAGATTTATTCGCATTCGTTCATATTTTATTGTTGATCCTTCATCAGTTCCCAAATATTTATATACTCCTCCTTGCCCAAGTTCTTTTATATCACATTCTTGTCCCAAACTGATGTTTTCCTGGTGTTGCAGTTTTCCTGCTTTAAAGGTTGCTTTTGCGCATTTATCAAGATCAAATGACATTTTTATATCATCTGAAAAAGTTTTGCCAACTTGCAGTTGTGCTTTCAGTTCCTCATCTGATAAGCTATACAGTTTCAAATCATTGACAAAGAGAAGATGAGAAGTCTTTATTTACACTTTGTTGTTTTCTATGAGCCAAATTATAGCCATGGCCTAACCTGGTAAGTAGACAGCTTAATAGGTTAAGGGCAAGGCAGAATAGCAGCAGTGACAAAGAGACATCCTGGAATATAACCCTTTGAATTTTTATCCCTGAAATAATAATTTGTCCTTTATCATGACTTAATTGCAAAGTGGTCTGCCACTGTTTCATGGTCACTGTAATGTAATTGATCAGTGTAGGATGTATCTTATATGTTTTTAAGCAGTCTTTAATCCATGAATGTGGGATACTATCAAATGCTTTTTTGTAGTCAATCCATGCCATACTTTGATTCTTCCCCTTTTTACACAGTTCTCCACTGTGACTTTATTTAACAACAAATGATCCTTTGTTCCATATGACTTTCTTTTATTGCCTTTTTTGTTCTACTGCAATAATTGAGTTTTCTTCTAAATTACTATAAACTCTGTCAGCATCAATTCCGGTGTATAGTTTATACTTTGCCAGAAGGCAAGTTATTGGTCTATAATTTTTAGGGTAGCTTGCAGGTTCACTCTTAAGTAGGAGCATTGTTTTTCCTGTTGTTAGCCAAGTTGGTGTCTGTTCGAGGTACGCATATAAATATTTCTTACTCATGGCTAAATCTTCATGCAAAGATGTTAATCCTTTTAGCCAAAAGTTAGGTACTGCATCTGGGCCTGGGGTTTTCCAATTAGAGGCTTTTTTAACTTTATTTCAATCTCTTTAGCTGTTACTTCATACCATTTCATATCCTGTACCTTTAAACTTCTTATTCCTTATTTAATGTCTTTTATCCACTCAGCATCTTTGTTATGTTCCACAAGATCTTCATAGATATTTTTCCAAAATGTATCTATTTCTACATTTTTTTGTCAGTCTTTCAATTTCTTTTACCTTGTTTCACAATTCTCTATAAAACTTTTTTGGGTCATTAATAAATTGTTTATTTTGTACTTTTCTTTGATCTTTATCTTTGCATCTTCTATGTTTTTCCTCCTGTGCTAAAATTTTTAGTTTATTATTTATGATAGTGCATGATAGATCCTGGTCTGTTGTAATACTGCGCATTGCTTTTATCACATCTATCTTTCTTACTATTTTTGTTGATCTGTTTCCTCTTCTATAGTGTTCTAACAGTGACACTTCTTGTCTTAACTGCTTTATAGTTTTCTCTATTCGATATTTCCATGATGGTATTTGATTTTTCCCCTTCCTTTCCCTCACTACCCTTTGTTCTTGTGGTAGAACTTTATCCGCTATTAATTTAGCTGCACAGTAATATATCCTGTTTACTTCTGTTATATTGCATGGATGTCTATGAACAGTCCTAATTACTGTGCTCATTTGTTTTTATCAGACTTCTGACTCTGGGTTTTATTCACCTTCCGCAGTCTATTTCTTTCAATGATCTTGATATATCTTTGTATTAAATCAAGCAACTCTTCTCTTAGCTCGTTTTCTTCCCAACTGAGGGAACATCCCTTGTTTTCCATTTCCTGTGGGTATTCTATAGAAGGTTTTATAGCATCTTCTTGTGACACAGTCTCTTCAATTTCATCCTATACCATCTATTGCTCTGTCATATGGGAACTACCACGCCTCAACCTTGACTGCATCAGAGTTTCCACAGTTTCCTGTTCCTTCCCTTACTGTCTAGCTTTAAGAGAACATTTATACAGGTTTCCTGTGGAAGGCTCCAAATTATCTTCATATGGCACCTGACCAATTGCTTCCTGCTCCACTGGTTTCCCTTTAATTTGGATATCCATTGCTCTATCCTGCTGTGGTGCTTACTGAATTAGATTTTCTACACTGAATCCCTCACTTTGCAGCTGCTCCATAACCTTAATTTCTATTTCTTTAACTTCTCCAATACCAATCTCCTTTTCTACTTTTCCTCTTTGTCTTCTTATTTTTTGTATTGTAAAGTTTTCCATGTCAAGATTCCTTTGCCTGTATTTCTCTTCAAATATCTTTGGTGTTGCTCTTTTTATATTGGTTAGTTTTTTGCTTTCTCCTTTACATAAATATTACACCACATCAAATCTCTCTTTCTTTCCCGTGTCTATATTTCTTCTTCAGATGTTTCCTGATCTTCCTGCTTCTCCTTACTTTGGGGACTCACTCCATCATGCTGTGATGTAACATGTGTTAGACCTTCTACACTAAATCCTTCATTTCACACCCACTCCTTAACTTCTACATAGGCTGCCTGATGATTCTCTAGTGCTTTTTGATAACCTCAAACATTCCCAGAGAAAGTTGTCTCTGAATGTCTTATATACCTGAATAAGATCTCCTTTCATATATCTGTAAGAGAATAAAAGTTCAGATATTTTAGTCTTTCATAACAACTTAAATTTTCACATCCACGGATATCCTTGGTATATTTCCACTATACTCCTTCCCATTTACTTATGCTTGTTTTCTTATAAGGTTTCCATATTTTATTACATACTCAAGTTTGGGTCTAATGCAACTAAAAAACAATGACTTCATAATTTCCGATTTCCTAGACTTTATAAATCTTTTTATACACCCTAAAGTTCTATAATTATCATTAACCAATTGGTTGATATGATTAGAAAAACTCAAAGCTAGATCTACCCATATACCCAGGTCCTTAAATGAATCTACAGTTTCAATCACTGTGTGCCATATTAAACATTCACCTTTCAATTTATGTCTCCCAAATCTCATATGCTTAGTTTTTGATGTTTTTATCAGCATATTATTCTCCTCTGTCCAAATGGTCAATTTAGTCAAATTCTTTTGCAGACATGCCTTATGTGTAGTAACACATAGGTTCATAGGTAGGTACTAGGCTATCTGCCCAAAGGCTTTTATAAGCCTAGCTGGAATGTGTTGGCTTTCGCTGCCCCCTTAGATTAGTTCCCTGTGCCTCTGTCAAGAAGAGCCACTGAAGTCATCCCTGGGGTAAACTTTATTTCCCATTCACTCGTCAAGGTTTCTCTTGAAGAGGGTTAGTGAGGAGCTCTGCCTAATGTACATTGGAATATTGTTCCAGAGCATGGGAAGTCTCTGGGACAGGAATCTATCCCTCCAGCATGTCCTATTTATTGTTGTGGTGAGGTTTATATCCCTGGAGCGTGTGGTTCGAGGGGGTATGGTTTTCTTTAGGTGGAGCATGTCCATCAATTCTGGGTTGGACATGGCCTTGTATATGTCAGGCAGAGATCACCTCTGAGTAGGTGGTATGCAACAGAGTACAACTGGAGTACTTCAGTTGAGCTGCATAGGGCATCTGCTTGATGCCAGTGATCCTCTTGGTGGGGTACTTCTGTGGTCTTTCCAGTTGTTGCAGGTGTCTTGTAAGGTACATCCCAAATGGGGCATTGTACTCTATGATGAGTCTGATGAGTGATGCATAGAGGGGCCCAATGACCTCTTTCAATCTGGATGCAAACCCTTTTGTGATTAGGTGGGCCACATAGAAGGATTTTCTAACCACTTTGGCAACGTGATTATCAAAGGAGAGGTTACTATCTACTTGGGTCCCCAGATCCCTTATTACATCTTCCGTATTTAGGGGGCTGCCACCTATGTGGTAGTTTGTGGGTACTTTGTTTTTTCCAAAGGGGATGACTATGCACTTTTTGGCATTTAGCTTGAGGCCATGGTTTTGACACCAGGTATCTGTCTCAGTGAGACCCTTTTGGAGGATGTCTGTGTCAGCTGGAGAGTCAATTATAGCCCCTAGTTTGCAGTCGTCTGTGAACTTGGTCAGCCATAGTCCTCCAGTGCTTGCCTGTACCTCTGAGAAATATATGCCAAACAGGAGGGGTCCTAGGACTGAGCTCCGGGGAATGCCACTTGTAACCAGTTTAGAGTCAGACCTAGCTCCCGCAACTCTTACCATGTGGGTTCTGTCCGTGAGCCAGTTGGCAACCCATTTCGTGATGTAGGGGTTTATGTTCAGGCTGGTGAGCTTGTGTATAATACCTGAGTGGAGAATGGTGTCAAAGGCCTAAGTAGGCTGTGTGGACCAACTTTCCCTCATCCCTTGGTAACTGTCTCAAAGAAGTCCACCAGGTTTAGGAGGCATGATCTACCCTTAACAAAGCCAAACTGGGTAGGGTCCAGTGTTTGGAGGTTTCCAATGTCTCTGTTAATGAGATCCAGGATGATGCGCTCCATAGCTTTGCATACCAAGCTAGTCAGGCTTATACGGCGATAGTTCCCAGGGTCCATTGTGGCTCCACCTTTGTGGAGTGGAATAACCATTGCTGTGTGCTACTCTGTGGGCACGTAGCCTGTGGAGAGGCTGAGTGTAAACAGTGTGTTTAGGTGAGGGGTTAGTTCATCTTTGAGCTCGTGTAAGACGCAGCCTGGGACACCATCCGGTCTCATTGATGCTGTGTTTTTGGCTTTGGAGAGGGCTGTTTTAACCTGAGTGTCTGTGATTTCAGGGGCACTACATTCTTCTGGTATAATAAAGATGACGAAGCCAGCCAGAAGGCTGAAACACAGTTTTAATCTAAAAATCTTGAAAGTAACAAATCCACTTGGTTAAGCGCTTTCGTCTACATTAAGACATCCTCGGAACCAAGACAAATAGTGAAGTAAAAACTTTTAAATACAAGTGAACATTTTTTCAACTCACTTGAAACTGAAATGTGTTCATTTAACCCTGGTGGGTTTGTTGCGTCAATTTTATTGCACAGGGAAATGTTGTGGCAGATTAGGTTAGACACAACAAACCCACCAGGGTTAAATGAACACATTTCAATTTCAAATGAGTTGAAAAAATGTTCATTTACATTTTAAAGTATATGAAGCATCTATTATATTCAGTACTATGGCTGTAACATCTAGTTACTGTTGCTTTATTTCTGTTTGCTATGTTTAATTGGTTGATTGGTTCTATTGAAGGTTTCAAATGGGTGTGTCTTTGTATTGTATTTAAAAGTTTTTACTTCACTATTTGTCTTGGTTCTGAGGATGTCTTAATGTAGATGAAAGCGCTTAACCAAGTGGATTTGTTACTTTCAAGATTTTTAGATTAAAACTGTGTTTTAACCTTCTGACTGGCTTTGTCATCTTTATTATTGGAATTGTTTCACAGCCTGGATACTTGTGGATTTATTTTGGATTCTTCTGGTATAGTTATGGGCCCTTTTGGGGGTGAGAGGGGGATGAAGTCTACACTGAACCTGTCTGCCAGGATGTTGGCTATATCGGTCGGTTCAGTGTATTTTGTAACATTCTGCACTAACTCCAAGCAGATTGGAGAATTACCACTTAGATTCTTGACATAGCTAAAGAATGCCTTGTGGTTATCTTTGGAGTCCATGGCAATTTTTCTTTTGAAGCTAGTCTTGGATGAGTTTATGAGGGAATGTAGTTTCTTGCTGATACTGATCAGGGATGTCTTCCCTTCTTGGGATTTTACTCTTTTCTGTACTAGGTTTCTCCTTCTATTGTAGAGCTTGTTTGTGGCAGGGGTCCACCAGACTGGTTTCCTTTGCTTGGAGGAGTGAGTCTTGGTTTTGTTTGGAATAGCACGATCCATGCATTCTTGTAGGTGCCCGTAGAGTGCATTAGTAAAGGATTTTGCAGCTTGGACAGCGTTATCCTTTAGCATGCGGGCTTTGAAACTTCCCACCTTGGTCTTAAGTAACGTGAAGTTTGCTTTTGAAATGTTTTTCATGGTGGTTTCTTTGACCGGGGGTGGTGGCGGAATGTGGATATCCAGAGTGATTAGTTTATGGTCAGATCTAACTAGCGAGGTATTGACCTCTGGTGTGGAACACCAGTCACCCATGTTGGTGATGACCAGGTCCAATATGTTGTCACCTCTGGTGGGCGTGTTGACCAGTTGATCCAGGGCGTTTGAGTTTATAAATTCTAGGAAATGTTGGGCAAGGGAGTTTGTACTTGTGTAGTTCTCCCAGTTAATGTTTGGGTAATTGAAATCACCCAATATCAGGGTGTTTGGTAGGACCTTTATGTTTCCCAATGTTTCCAGGAATGCGGAGTGGGGTTCTTGGGACATGGTGGGTGATCTGTAGCAAGCTATAATTTGAATAGCAGTTTTGCCCATTGTTAGTTGCACATGGATGATCTCTGAAGCATCGTGCTGTGCCACTAACCTGGAGGTGTGGGTATCCTTGATGAATATGGATACTCCCCCACGTTTTGTATTTTGGTCCGGGTTTTGTGGCCAAAATATATGGTATGAGCTGTAGCCTGGTAGTGCTAGGGTGCTCTCTGAAGCCTTAAACCAGGTTTCTGTTACTGCACATATATCAATTTTCGCCACAGTGAGGAGTGCCTCGAGTGCATGCATTTTGAGGTTTAGACTTCTGGCATATTGTAACATTACCCTCAGTTTTTTGTTACTTGTGCTATTTACGGTGGTGGGTTTGTCTTTTGGGCCTTGCCTAAAAAGGCACTATGGAGGTGGCAAAAGCCTTGGCCTGTATTCAAAAGCCTAAGGGTGACAGGTGCAAGCTGTCTAGCGAAGCAGCGTGGCTTGTTGACCCCCTCTGAATGACACCGGAAGCCTAGCCAATTGCTGAATCTGATAATTTTTTCTCTATATCATGGTATTATTCTTGGTGAGAGCAGGATGCTACTCAGGGTCAGGGTCATACCGGCCTGGGCTATGTGATTAGAGAGCTCCTCCATGTCTCTTTTCATGTAGACCAGGGAGGTACGGCTCAGGTCACTCGCACCAACATGGACAATGACTAAATCATATTTGTACTTGTTCTGGAGTGACCTGAGTGCTTCTGTTATGTGGCAGATTCAGGCACCCGACAGGCAGCTAACAGTAACCTTCTCCTTGTTCAGCCTAGTGAGTGGGACGTCAGTGTGTCTGACTATAGAGTCACCTATTAATAGTGTGTTGGGTATGTTATTTTGCCTTAAGGGCTGTGATTGTGTGGCACACTGGTTTTGTGAAGTATGTGTTTCACGGTTTGTGTTGGGGGTGGAGGTTGCTTGGATGTCTGCTTTGGAGGTCTCTGTTGCTTCTGCAGATTTTTATTTAGAGCCTCCGAGTATGTTTTCGTGTATTTATGTGTGTTTTTTGCCAGTGCTGGTTTCATAGGTCTATGTGAGACTGGTGGTGTGATGCAAGTAATTCCCTTCTCCTCTTGACTGCTTGGTCCAGTCTTGGGTCGAGACAGCTTAGCCTCCAGTTTGGCTGTATAATTGCATCTCTCACATGTATTAGTGTTTGGTGGAAGGAGGAGATGGTTGTCTGTGTACATGAGGCAATTGTAACATTCCCTCAAAATGCCCAGATTCACCAGTTGGACCAGAGAGTACACCTGAAACTGCCCTTTGGACATACCTGGATAGGTACAGTGAACTGTTTTACTGACTGGCTGGTAAGGTCGAATAGAGAGCCTTATCCTTCTCTACAGTGTACATGTAATCAGTTCACCCATTTTCATGTCATCTGCATACAGACTATATAACACCTCCGATGAAAAAGTTAAGGTCTGAAAGATACAACCTATAGTAAGGGCCTAGGGCAGAGCCCTGTGGGACACCCTGCCTGTAAACAAGAATTTCACATCTCCAGTTGCTGTATGATACTTGCCATGTCTTATTTGTAAGCCTGCAGTTATCCAACTTATCAAGAGTACATCGATACCTAGTTGTAATTTATCGATCAGTGTTTTGTGTGTGACTCTGTCAAATGCTGAAGTTAAATCTATATAAATTACATTGCAGCAGAATTTTTCATTCATAACAATTATATTGTTATAGAACATCATGTTACAGATGGTAATAGATCTATCTATTCTCAACATATGCATGCTTATATATGGTTTCAAGTTCCAACCTATTCAATCCTGACAATAACTTATGCAATATTACCTTCTCCATTATTTTTCCACAACATGAAAGTAGACTTAAGGGGCTATATGATTCTGGGTTTGTCCTAATCCCCTTTCCCTTAATGACAGGTTTAATAAGCGCATGTTTCCAATCTTGAAGAATCTCCCCATATTTATATGGCCTAGTAAATATTAGATATAATGGTACTGTAAGTTCCTGCTGAAGTGTTCTCAGGTCATTATTACTAATTTCGTCTCCTCCCTGTGCTTTGCTTGGATCCAGTTTGTGTAGTTCTTTTTCAATATAATGTACTTTGATTCTAATTTCTGTGGTTATCTGGATGTCACTAGAATAACTTATCATCCTCTTTGTGGAGCCAAACTGTTTTGCATAAGATTTTGTAAATACACCTATAATCTGTTGTGTCTGAGAACAAATTTTAGAATCTACACACATTTTATCAATCTGCATCTTTTTACTCCTTCTACATCTTGTGCATCTATAAAAAAAGTTTCCTATTATGCTAAATATCTTCATATACATTTTCTTCAAATTTTTCTTCATCTAGTCTTGCACTATGCTTGATTTGTTTGTCCCCATTGTTTATTTCAGTTTTCAAAGTTGTAGTTCGGCCTCTCTTCAGTTTCTTATATTTTTGTCTCTCACCTTAATCAGGCATCTTGTTCTTATGGAAATATATTCCCCTGACATTGTATGCCTAGATCCTGATGTTAAACATTTTTATTTTTTTTTTGATTCAAACAATTTCTCTTTCAAAACTTTTCACATTCCATCTGCACTTTTTCCACTGAACACATCACTCCAGTTAGTTTTACATAGTGACTGTTTTGCTTGCATATAATCTGTAATTAACCTTCTGTGCATTGGTTTAGATTTCAGATTGACAGAATTATCTAGCAACAAATTAACCTTTATAACCCCATGTTCACTGTACATCAACGGTGGTAAAACCTGACTTGAAGAAACAGTAATTTCTTTAGGAACACAATGTCTAGTATGTTCCATTCCATCGTAGTTTTTTACAATCTGAAGCAATTTTTATTCCTGAACATACATAGTGAATAATTTCCTTACTAATGTTGTTGAATCAATATTATTCAAATCTGTTTCTGGTAAATTTAAGTCCCCAGCTAATATTATTCTTCCCTCCTGTGTTTCATGCTAGAAATGTATGAATTCTTCTAGGTCATCAGCACTTGACATTGGTGGTCTATACACTCCAACAATTGTTATATGTTCCAGGGTCATCTTTCTTGTCACAGTTACACAATCTATACTATTGGTGTTATCACTGAATATGTAATAATCATTGGTCTCATAACTATCTTTAATCCCTTCATAACACCTCCACCTAATTTTTCGTTAGAATGTCTGTTACAGCAAAAACAATTATACCCTGATAGAAATGGTTGCCAATCATTGTTCTTTAACTACATTTCACAAACAATAACATCATCAATCTTGTGGAAATGTATTAAATTTTCCAGTAAAAAAACTTGCCCCTAAATAAATAATACTATATTTATTAATAATAATAATAATAATAATAATAATAATATAAAAAATGTGCTCCTAGCACTAACAACCATCTGAGATGTATCAAATGTTGCTATCTGTGAACTGTTAGATTTCTGACCCGGCAAAAATCCTGCCTAGTGTTTGTCAGATATTGCAAAATATCTGCTGCAAGAATTTTCTTCCATGATCTTGACAAATGCGCATCATCCTGTCTGAACACATATGTCCCCAAAACTAGGCTTGGATGCTTTACACATTTCCATTTTTTAAAATAGGATATTTTTTCCACGTAGGTATTCACCCAAAAAATCTTTTCATTCCCAGTGACCTGACCATCCTTTCTATATGTGATTTTTGAAAAATATGTCCTAACACCAGTACAAGCTACACTATCTAAGATGGCGGTAAGTTCCCTACTAACAGTCAGAGAGTCTTTGCAGATGAGATCATTTGTACCAACATGAATGAAAACAAATCTGTACTTCCTTACAGTAAGGTGTTCCAAGGCTTGTCTCACACATCTTCTATTTTTGCTTCTGGCAAGCATACCACTATTTGATGTTCATTATCTTCTCTGCAAATGTAAGTATCAGTTCATCTAATAATAGAATCTCCAATTATAAGAATATATTTTCTGACCAAATGTGAAAAATCTTCAACTTCTAATACAGTAATATCTGCTCTTTCAATTATTACAAAGGAATGATCTTCATCACCATTAGTCTTATTAATTCCACTGTTTTCATTGCATATTAAATTTGCAAGCATACAATTCTCATCCAGCTGCCTTTGTATATCCACATCTTTAGCCATGTACTCAACATCGGTCTTTCTCTTCCTTTTTCTTACAGTAATGTTCTTCAATGCTTTCACATTCAGTTTTGATTTCTTCCTTTTCACCTGCCCCTTGCCTCTTTTTTTCTACCTTCTCTTTTGGAAAAAGGGTGCCTTTTTCTGTAGACTAAAGGTTTTCTGATAGAAAAATGTATACCATTTCCTGTAATCTGTATATTACATAAGCAGTGTCCTTTTCAGCACATATTCTCTTTACTTTACAGACATTTAGAAATG
Source organism: Protopterus annectens (assembly GCF_019279795.1). Classification (NCBI taxonomy): domain Eukaryota; kingdom Metazoa; phylum Chordata; order Ceratodontiformes; family Protopteridae; genus Protopterus; species Protopterus annectens. The sequence goes on along the minus strand of NC_056729.1, from coordinate 1,194,437,534 downwards.
TATTTTTCTTCCTTGTTATTTGTTGGGAACTTCTTCCTTCCTTTCTTTTTGGTTTCCTTCTAAACAATCTGAATCTTCAGATTGCTTAATACTTGCATGCAGAATTCCATAGTTGTCAGGGGCATCGACTTGTTTCATAGGGGTTGAATGATCTATACAGACAATAGGCACGTCACTTCCTAAATGTGTTCTATTTGTTCTTTGCCTAACATTATTTATCTCATCAGTCCTGTCATTAATATAGGTAACACCAGTTCTCCAAGCCGTGTCAATTGCACAAGTGCAATCATCATCATTAAGTCTGGATTTACTTCTAATAATGGTAAGCAAATCATCCAACTTTTGACATGAAGAACACAGATCACCAGTGTTATCAGCTGTTACCTCTAAATAAACATAGCATTTATTATACTGTACAAGATGTTAGTGTTTTAGCAAATCATTAATGACATATTCATTTAAGGAATCCATATTCAGCTTCAAATGAATAAATGCTAACAAGTACAGTAAAGTTATGAAGGTCAGACAAAAGATGCAATTCCTTTACATCATTATCATTCACAGTTGCACTTATTTTTAATAGTAAAGATCAATAAATCACAAACCAAGATAGGATTTCTTAGATAAGCTCTAGAGTGCCCTCTCTGCAGTCTGTGTGAATTTATAGCTGACTAGGCTCCTTGGGGTGGCTAGAGCTTGCCTATCTAATACATATCCTTTTCTAACAACCAACAGTGAAAATTAAAGGTAAAACAACAAAATATAAATCAAAGTAAATCTTTTTGTCTACAAGCTATCCAAGCTATCCGTTCCTTCTTTCAAACAGTGAAAAACAGCAGTAAAAAATAAAATATAAATTCAAATAAAACTTTTTACCAGTCAACTCCACAGTAACTCACAAACCAAGATAGGAATGTTTAGTTGAGCTCTGATCTCTTTCGCCAGGCTCCATATAAGCAGATTTCAGGGGTAACTCAAAAGTATTTGGCTTCAACACTGTTATTCTCTAGACTTTCTTATCCCTCTTTGCTTTTTCTAAAACTCATATTCCTCTTGTGGATTCATTAGATTTCTTTGAATGCCAGCCTGTCTTTATAGGTTCTTCTCCCCACTCAGGACGTCCATATAGACACTTCGGATCAGGGTTGGAGAGCTACTTCCAAAGACATCAGGGTTTAGGGAATTTAGTCTTTCCAGCAACTGAAGGACCATATCAACTTTAGAGAAATGAGAGCTCTGATTTTTGGCTCTTAATTCTTTCCACTCCCTTTTGGTCCCAGTTCCTCTGAGAATCTTCACAGACGACACCACAGTTACGTGGTACATAAACAAGCAAGGGTGCACAAAATCACACCTTTACAAACTGGCTCTTCAAGCTTGGGATTTTGCGAATTGCTATCTTCTGACCCTTCAGGCAGTTTACATTCCCTCAGAGCACAATCTAGTGGCAGACAGTATAAGCAAGGCAACTGGAGATCATCACAAATGGATGCTTCAGAGAGAGGTATTCCTGGATATTGTCCATTGCTAAGGTACTCCTTAAGTTTATATTTTTGCCTCCCCTGTGAACGGGCAACTTCTCAAGTTATGTTTCATAGTGCCAAATCCTCTTCCTTAGAAAACAGCTGTCATGCTTTTTCCTGGAAGGGGATATTTCTGTATGCCTACCCCCCCCCCCCATCTTCTACCAAGAGACCTGCAAAAGGTCATATGGGACAGGCCCAAAATCTTGGAGGCTCTCTTTTGTCGCAGACAGCATTGGTTCCCCTTTCTATTTCACCTGGCCATGGGTAATCTTCACATTACCCCCTCCCTTCAGTTAATGCTTCAACCCTACATTAACAATCATACTCTTCGATCATTCAACAAATTCTTACTACAAGTCTTAAAGTCCGACAATGAAGCTGGTGACTATCTACACTCTATCTATATCTCCAAAATATGGAATGCCATCCCTCAGGTCATAATGTTCAATCCCAACTTGACATATTTCAGAAAAGACTACCTCTTTTCGAATTGGCTCTGTTCAAGTTCTTCTCCTGGTTAGTGCCTTCTCTCTTGTTTTACTCTTATCTTTATACTTGCTATATCTAACTTCCTCCTTTTCTCATCTTCTTTCTTTTCCCTTTCTATCTCTCTAAACCATTTCTTCTCTCTCGTACTTTTTCCATCTAATGCCTTATACTTCCTGGTTTAATTTTATATTACACTTTTCTCCTCCTCTTTCTTTCTTTCTTTCTTTCAATTTTCTTCTTCTCTCCTATCTTTCCTTCTTCACTGTCTCCTCTCACTCTTTTATGCTATATTCTTATCTGCTGCTTACATATTTTTTTTTTGTAAATTTTTCTTATGTTATGCTTCTAATTTTGTCTGACTAGTTTTCATTCTTTACTGTCTATTTTCTCTCTTACACACTGACTCATTTAATTATCTTACTAGTTGAACTCCTATTTTTCTTTTTAATATATGCTGTCCTTCTTTTTCCTCTCTAATGTTTGCTTACCTTATGTGAAATAATTTATTGTGCTGTTTGTATTATTTTGGGGTTTTTTTCCCCTGGGAAAATGCTGAAAATGGGCTAACATCCAGTCAGACTATCCTGGTTAACAAAAGTAAATAAATAATAAATAAATAAAATAAATGAATAAATACCTCACAGGATGGATCTTCTCATACACAAAACAGGGAATCTCTCATTTACTCACATCTTCATTTGAATTTTTGGGTAGTAGTGTTTTGATTCTTTTTGGACACTGATTTTCTGTGGACATGTTTCCAGTTTTGCAGGAGGCGAGAAATTCACCTCTAGAAAATCCTATGTAGGTAAGTGGAAGATATTTTCTATCGGGTGTCACAAATATGAGCTGTTCTCTCTTTTTGTGAGTATTCCTACTGTTCTTTCTTATATGTGTGTGCTGGTCAATTTTGGCCTGGCATACTCATCTGTTAAAGCTCACTTGTCAACCACTTTTGCTTGTCTGCCCCTGAATCAACCCCTTTCTTCTAGATTTGAAGATAAACAATTTCTGAAAGGCATCCTTCATATCAGGCCCCCCAAGACAGCCTATTCTTTCTTCTAGGGACCTTAATTTTTTTCTTCAAAAGTTGACTCAGCCACCATTTCAGTCCGAAGTTTCTTTGTCCTTTGCAGCACTGTACTTGGAAAACTATTCTGTTGGTGCCTCTTAGTTTGCCCAAGAGGGTTTCTGAACTTCATGGCAGTTCCCCCTTTTTTCACAAACAGAGTTTCTCATCATACTAATCCTTTATTTTGTGCCAGAGATATTTAATGATTTCTCTTTAAATCAGACAATTCATCTTCCCTCTTTTTTTTCCTTCTCCACAGAATGATAGTAAGACAAGTTTTTCATACATTGGATCTCTATAGACAGTTCAGATATTATCTGGCTAAGACTAAGGATATTTCTAAACAAAACATCTCCTCTTGGATTTTAAAGGCCATTTCTTTTTGCTGTTTTTTCATGGTAATCAGATTTCTTTTGTTAATATACCTTCTGTCAGGGTGGTAGCCTCATCTAATGATTTTTTCAAGGGTCTGGGTGCTAAATCCTTTTTAGAAGCTGCTACTTGGTATTCAGTACACATCTTTACTGAACACTGCAAGCTGGGTGTAATTTCTAGAGCCAAAGCTAGTATTGCCAGGGTCATCCTACATGGGTTACTGGAGGGTTTCTCTGTGGATTCCTCCTCCAATTCTCTCCAGTAAGTTTTGTACTCTCCCATTAGGAAGGGATATCGCAACAGTGATAAGGAAGGACATAGTACAGTCGTGTAAAACTGCACCATAACAGTAAAATGCCCTACTTCTCACTTTTGCCATATTCTGTCCCTACCTCTTCAAACAAAGTACGCTTTCAGGAGATCTCATATTTTGTTCCTGCAATCTTGCGCTCCAAGCCACATCTCCTTCTTTCTTAATGTTTAAATTAAAAATAAGACTTCATTTATTTATGATTTCATGCATGTATGTGTGAAGAAATTAGACAATGTCATCTGTGCTAGCGTGTCTGGCTGAATTTCTGTACAAAATTTCAGATTTAGCCTGTATATTATATGTCAGCATGATTAGCTATGATATTGTAAATAAGTTCTTACATGTTGATTTATAATATGTTTGAAAGGGATGCTTTAAAGACTTGAACAGTGTTCCTTTGCATTTCTAACTGCACATATCTGTGAAGAAGATTCAAAATGCAGATTGTTTCAGAATCAGCTGATCTGCAGATGATGTCATCGGAATGTTGACAGTTGTTATGTGTTACTGTCAGAGGCTGAAAAACAGGAAGGAACTTTGGTAAACAGCTGTTTGTTGATTTTCAAAATATGAAATGAAAACTAAAACTGGAACAATTGTGACAGTTAAGCTAGGCTATAAAAGGGTCTGCTGAAGTCAGCTGTTGTCAGTTAGCAGCCAGTTGCAGCTGTCAGTTGTTCACAGTTGTAGTGTGCAGTGGATACCCAAAAGGACTCACCAAAAGCTATAAGTCTGCCTTTGTTCTGTTGTAATAATAATTCAGTTTAGATCAGGGACACTGTTCGTTGTCAGATAGGAAAATTATAACTAATCAGTTAGAGTTTTTCCAAATGTTGGATTTCTACCCATTCATAGGATATCCAGTTTGGCACTGAGGATTTGCAGCCTGCTGAAACAGGACAGTCCACATTTACTTCGGAGGACCTGAGAATCTGCCTGGAGCTAGAGAGACTGTGCCTGGAAGCCAAACTACTGGAGGGTGAGGAGAAGCAGTGTCAATATGAACTAGAGGCCAAACAACTGGAGGCTGAGGAGAAACAGCACCAATATGAACTGGAGGCCAAACTTCTTGAACTGCAATCAGCAGAGAGACTACACCTGGAAGTCCAATGATTGAAGGCTGAGGACAGAATGTGACATTTAGAAGCAGAGGAAAATGAGAGACAGGAACAGCATGAAGTGGAGCTTCTTATCCTTCCAAAGGGTCATGGAGTTAATGGAGAAGGGAATAACCAGACCCCAGTAACTGTTAAGGTCAGTAAACTGATTCCTCAATACAGGGTCAAGATGACTTTGATAGTTTTATTCATATATTTGAGACAGTATGTAGACAGTATGATACTGACCGTGAACTCTGGGTTTGGATCCTGACTCCCTTACTCCATGGTAAAGCTGTTCAGGACATGTCCAAATTGTCTGATGTAGATTGTTTAGTATAGTGGTTAGAGTTGCAGCTTTACATGCCAGTGTTCATGGTTTGAGTCGCAAGACAGGGAACTTATTTCCAAGCTGAGTTGGCCTAGTGGGCTAGTCCGGGATTCAATACTTGACAGGGGAGAAAATTTTCAGCCCCAGAACTTGGACCGAAGCTACAAAGGCAGTGGTGCTTCCATATTCATAAAGGATGCACACACCTCCAGACTGGTAGCCCAACATAACGCATCAGAGACACTTCAGGTGCAGCTAACATTGGGTAAGACAGAGATTCAGGTCGTAGCCTGCTATAGGTCCCCAACCATGTCCCAAGACTCACACTCCACATTCCTAAGCACCCTGGAGAATATTAGGGTCCAACCTAACACTCTCTTACTAGGCGACTTCAACTAACCTTCCATTAACTGGGGAAACTACTCATGTACCAATACACTTGCCCAACATTTCCTGGAGTTCATTAATTCCAATGCCCTGGACCAGCTCATTCTTACCCCCACTAGAGGTAGCAACATCATTGACCTGGTCATTACTAACATAGGCGACCATTGCTCTACACTAATAGTCATCTCCTCCCTGGTTAGATCCGACCACAAATGAATCACCTTGGAAATCCATATCCCTCCCACCCCCAGCAAAGGTAACCACCATGAAAAACTTCTCCAAAGCTAATGTTGGGATCCTAAAAACAGAGGTGGCTAACTTCACGGCACCCATGCAAATGGAGAATAGTTGCGTGACCACAGAATCATACAGCAATGCACTGTATGAACACGTACACAAATGCATGGATCTCGCCATACCCAATAGAACCAAGACACTCTCCTCCAAAATAAGGAAGCCAATCTGGTGGTCCCTCACCATTAACAAACTCTACAACAGGATGAGGAAAGTGATGCTGAATAAGGTGAAGTCCCAAGACTGGAAAAACTCCCTTATCTGCCTCAACAGAAAGTTGAGATCCCTCATCAAATCCTCTAAAATTAGGTATGAAAACAGAATTGCAGCAGATAGTAAAGACAACCACAAGGCTTTCTATAGTCATGTAAATAATCTCCACGGCAATACCCAGATTTGTTCTAAGCTACTGCACAATGGTACCTCCTATACCAAGCCAACAGATATTGCCTGTATACTGGCCAACAGATTCAGTGCCAACTTTACACCCCCCCCCCCAAAGGACCAATCACAATACCAGTAGATTGCCAGGCACCCAGTATTACAGCTGCACAAGTTAAAACAGCACTGTCCAAGGCTAAGAATACAGCTTCTATGGGACCTGACAATACCCCTGGTTGTGTTCTACATGAACTACAGAGTTCACTGGCACCTCACCTGTGTGCCTTGCTCAATCACAGCTTCACCTCAGGCTTTGTCCCTGCCAAATGGCACACTGCTACAGTCATCCCTCTCCACAAAGGAGGAGCAACTACAGACCCTGGGAACTATCAGCCCATTAGACTGACAAGTCTGATATGCAAAGCTATGGAACACATCATCATGGACATGATAAACAAGGATATAGGGAATCTCCAAACTCTGGATCTGACACAGTTTGATTTTGTGAAGGGTAGATCATGCCTGCTCAACTTGGTCGACTTCTTTGAGTCAGTCACCAGAGCTGTGGATGAAGGCAAGGTGGTTAATACAGCCTACCTTGATCTGGCCAAGGGTTTTGATACCATTCCCCACATAGGAATCATAGAAAAACTCACTAAGCTTGGCATCAACCCCTATATCACTAGGTGGGTTGCAAACTGGCTCACAGATAGAATCTACAGTGTGAAAGTAGCTGACTCCAAGTCAGACTGTTGATTAGTTACAAGTGGAGTCCTACAGGGTTCAGTCCTGGGTCCTCTCCTGTTTGGTATCTACTTCTCTGAAGTCCAGACCAACACGAACAGACTTTGGCTGACAAAGTTTGCAGACTATTGCAAGTTGGGAGCTATTATTAACTCTAGCTCACTCAACCCCACGCAAGTGAGACAGGGTGCACGGACCAAACCAACTGTATGCAAAAACACAAAAAAAAGTCCAGCACCAAGGAGATAGATAACGTTTAGGATTTAATGTGACAAAACAGCATACCGGTTTCGGCAAAACTTACAGCCTTCTTCAGTGCATAAGCTAACATGAATCCATTACACATTTAAATAGTACTAAGTTAAACCATAACCAAAGCTGATTGGTACAAGCCAGAATTAACTTAATTCATTGAGGCCAGGCTTAAACAAAGCCCCAAGCCTGACAATCCAACCAGATTCTTTTTTATTTAATATAGAATGCCAACCTGCTTTATTGGATTTGTGTCCTTGGATTTTATCAATAATTGTAAATTGAAATTTAGCAGTGACATGGGTCATTGTGTCTTTATAGAGAGCATTAGATATTCTTTTAGTTCTTATATCACTGAGATGTTCACTAATTCTATATTTTAATGGCCTAGATGTTTGCCCTACATAAAAAGCAGAGCAAAAACAGGTGGCCAGATGGATGACTCAGTCATTGCTACAGTTGTGGAAGCACCTGATTTCAAAAATGTGTGGGGTGGTACTGCTGGTGAATTCCTTTGTTTTACATACATGTGTACAAGAGCTGCAATGACCACAAGGGTTACTGCCCACTAACTTATCCCCAAATAGGGTAACTCTTGTGTGGTAGTAGGGGTAAGATGTTTATAGTGGGTTAAATGAGACTTGATGGTACAACCTCTTCTATAAGAGAAAAGACATTGTGGGGAAAGCATTCCAGCTAATTTGTCATTGGCCAACAAAATGTCCCAATGATTTTGAATAATGTTTTTAAAGCCATCTGTACTGCATCCAAATGTTGTAACTAAATTAATGGGTTGGGGAGGTTTGTCCATCCCTTTCCTTGGATCCCTTACCATAAGTTAACAAATTCTTCCTGTTTTGTTTAGTAGCAAAGGAGCATGCCCTATTAATATTGTCTGCATGGTAACCCCTACTTAAAAATCTGTGAGATAAATAATTTTTGCTGATATTAAAGGCTGCATCTGATGAACATACATGCTTAATGCGTAAGAATTGGGATTTGGGGATGTTCCAGATGATGTAGTGGGGAATAGGATGAATTTGAAGAGAATATTATGCAGTAGTAAGGACTTGAATACTAATTTTGTGAGGAGAGGAGTTACCCGGCCATGTGGCAAGTGCAATTTTTGTGATCTAATTAATACTTCTGAGACCTTTGACCACTCTGATTTAGGGAGGAATTTCATTTTTAATGTTGATGCTAACTGCAGGACTACAAATGCAGTTTATTTAGCTGAATGAGTATTATGTAAATCTTTCTACGTGGGAAAGACCAACAGGTCACTACGAGAGAGAATAAGGGAACATGTTTATAGCATTCGTAGACGTGCAGAACACGATGCTTTATCTAAACAGGTTATAGAATGTGGTGAAATGCATAATTTTATTTTTAGGTTTATTGATATCATAACACCCATGATTAGAGCAGGGGACATCCGCAATCATACTGAATTTAAGGAGACCAACTGGATGATTATTCTGAGAGCCGGCATGGGCAGTGGCCTTAATGAATGGGCATCTTTGAAGCCCTTGTTGAAGAAATGTAGGATCCCTAAATAAATTATATAGTGTTTTTTTCATTATATGATTTATTTTTATTATTATTTCTTTATATGTAGACACATAGTTTTTGTATTAGCATTTTTTGTAGGTATATATTTATTATAGATGATTTTTATGTATAGTTTTTAGTATGTGCTTACATCTTTGAATATACTATGTTTTTAAGGAACTTCCATGTGTTAGTTACTGCTGCTACATGATTGGAGGTTTTGAATTTAATTCCAGTATATACATATATTTTAGTATATGTAGTTTTAAAGGTCTAAAGAAGCTCTTATGCGAAAGCGCTTACCTCATACTTGAATGTGAATAAAACGTTTTTATGAAAGAGGACGTTATTAGTATTTTTGTTGCCTTGGTCGCTCCTTTGCTGTCTATATATTTGACTTTGGTTATTTCATTCGTGAGCAACAGAGCGTTTGCCCAGTGGATTATTCTATATATTTTTCTGGTTTAATTCATTCATTGTTCATGCTTAACAGGGTAAGTCATATGATCTGAATAGTGCATTTAAGGCTTGGATTTTAAAGTTGTTTTAATCTGATGAAGTCTGTGTAATATATCAGATGAAAGCACTTATCATTGTATTGTCTTTTAATAAATTACTGGTGGGATTCCAATGTTGTGAGCCAGTATTTTTTGGATTGGTTGCATTAAGCCAGATATCTTTCTCTTCAATAGAAACGTGGCTCAAAAACTCAGATCTTTGCCTGAAATTACTACTGTTAACCCCCAACTATCTTTCCTCCTGATCGTCATCCAACAAGACCAATATGGAACTGATATCTCACACTTAACTATAAGATATGATTATACATGACCACCTGAAATGTGATCTCCACATTCAACAAGCCATAAAGAAGACACATGAAAAGCTAGATTGTCTCTATAAAACACTACCTTACTGACTCTGGTAGACAAAACATAGCCACTTCTTTTCTACTTCCCACTTTTAGCCAATCTCACCCCCTCTCTATCAGCCACAATTGAACAAGGCTACAATAAGGTAGCCAAATTTGCAACCAACTAATAGCATAGAGGCAATCACTTTCTCTCTCTAAAACAACTAAACTGCCTTGAACTAAATAATTCTCTGTTGTACTTACAAATAATTAAAGCCTTCAAACTACTGCACAGCTATGAACAATTTTCATCTCTTCAGTCCATCATTCACCCTAACACTACTAAGAGACCTTTATACTCCACTAAACAACAATACAGGACGCTTCCTGTATTTACACTGCATTGCTAGTAGCTGGAATGCCATCCCACTCCATCTAAGAGCAATCTGCAACTTGAATACAGCTATATGAATTTGTGCCATAACATTTGCTCTGCTGCACAAAACAATGTATTATTGTCACAACTATATCCTCTTCTATCATCTAATCTCCTTTATCTTCCTTGTTGTCTCCTCCTGTCTTTCTTTTCTTTGGGCTGCTCTAACTCTATCTTACCTTTCTATGTCTCAGATTTTTCTTTATAGTAACAAAAATTCTTACGTAAAACGTGACAATTAATGTATATTGATGACATTGTGCTGCCTGTAACTCCCTGTATAAAATAAATGTATTCATATACAACCAATGTAACTCTTATTTTTCAACAAAAATGTTTGTAAATTATGCAAATGTTCTCAAGGATGCATAAATAATGGAACTGTTGCTCATGAACGAAAGTGACTGTAAATGATAAAACAATACAAATGTCCATAATGTCTATATAATGAAGCTTTTCTCCCTGGGCCTCCTATGAAAAAAGGCACTGCTCAGTTGGACTTTCCCGGTAAAAAATACCAATAAATAAATTAGCCTTTAGCTATGAAAAAGGAACAGATCTGTGATATTCTTATGTCACAGCACTTACATACTTATACAATGTGCACAATAACACATATCTAGTGTCCTACTTTAATTATTTTACCTGAGCACAACGACAGAGGCTCCGTGGATCCAAGAATGAAAAAACGTAGAGAGACAGGACTCTGGGAAGTACAGTGGTGAAGTCCATGGCTTCTGCGGGGACCTTGGTGTGCAGCTGCCTACTGCAAAATCTTAACTGTGCTAAGGAACATCTCTCAAACAAGTCAATAAGAATCCTTCTTCTTTGAGCATCTGTCCACTTATCAAACTAAAAAGAGAGAATGCATGAATGGGCAATATTTATTCATTTATTTATTTTATTCATTTATTTTACATTTGTTTGCTGTGTAGGTGGACTGGTCCTAGGACCATTTTCAGTCACAACCAGAGTCAATGACAAAGACATTAGTATACAGTCATTAGCAATTTGCACTGGAAGAAATCAAGACAGCTATCAACTGTATCAATTACATTTTTCCCTTCATACATCAATATATATATATATTAAATCACTATCTCCGCCATAGAGCTCCCTTGTCTTCACTTCCTTAAGAATTATATTGCATTTTATCATATGCACTCCTAAAAAATCTACCCCTATTCTAGTTTTATAACCCACCTCATTGTGTTTAAATAGCCATTCCTTTCAAAGAAAAAATAGGGTTCACTGCACTTTTCACCCATTCACAAAGCATCAAAATTTCAGTCACTGCATCCTTCTTGCCTTTAATTTCCAGGCCATACATGCCAAGTTGATTTAGTTTCTCCACATACTGATTTTGATAAGAATTCTATACTATTTTAATGATCTTCATTTAGCCTGTCTCTGCCTTGACAAGAGTCACATCACAGCTTTACTGGGGAGGGGGAAGAGGAACAGCAGTAATATGTTAGACTATGCTGAACCACATGATCACGGTATTACCATAGGTTCACAGATTAGTACTAAGCTAACTGCCCTTGCGAGCCATTTTAAGCCCAGACAATTATCCCTTGTGAGACTCAAACCCTGCACCTTGTGTTTGTAAGGCAAACACCTTAACCATTAAGCTACCCTCCCAACCCCAAAAGTGTAACCCACTCCCATACCAGGAGTTGAACCCTGGCTGCATGGGTGAAAACCAGGAATCCTAACCACTAGACCATATGGGACAGCCCAAATGAGGTAGTATCATAGCTAAGTCATCTGGAACCCTGGGTAGTTCCCCAAATGGTGCCAACTCAAACCAATTACCCCCCAAAAAAGTATCTTCTATACTTCTGCTATAACTTTAGCAAGCTCCTTGTTAATAAATGAAGCAACCACCTTGTTACAATCACTAACATACAGTGAGCTTCAACTCAAAAGCAATGCAATAACAGCATTCATTTATGAAGCACTGATATTCTCACAGCTACATAAATAAATGCTGGTAATGCACTTCCACTCCATCAGCATCTACAGATTATGTTCACCTAACAGCTTGTGCCCAGTGCAGCTACCACCTTCAACCCCACACTAGTTTCAGATCTGAAGTGAGGGGTATTAAAGGAGAGAAGCTGGAGTGGAAGACTCTGACCTGTGGATTCTTGTACTCCTCAGAGAAGCCTGAAAAGGAAGGAGTGCTGCATCTCTTATATTTCTTAAGTGTTCCACATTCTTGACTTATGCCCTTACCAAACACAGAAAAAAAAGTAATGTATATTCCTTCATCCACGAGCCCTGGTGTGGAAAAACAAAAGCCCCTAACCTGGGGCTGCCAGACCTGTTCAGCCTTTGAGAAAAGCACTAGCCCAAAAGGCCTTTTCCTTCAGCACTTGACCAAGTGACTTAATCCATTTAGTGGGCTCAGGCTAATTACACTGAAATTCCAGCAGATCAACCAGGAAGATTGGTAAGATCAGCACTTCAGAATTCCCTCTAGATGGATGCCAAGGGAATACACCCTTCTGGTCCCTTGCTTTCCACAAATATGGAGAACTGGCATGGGCTCAAATCCTCACAATAATGATGTGGTCAGCACCTGTGGAATCAGAAAGGTTATTTTAGCAACAGACATAACTTTAGAGAACTTCAAAGAGCTATGCCTTACCCAATTCTTCAAGCATCAGTCCCTATGGCAATGCTCTAACAGATGTACGGGACTATGCAATTGACATTTCTGCCTGTCCTCATGTGAGGAGCTCTCAAGTACTGTCATGTCTCAGGTAATAAGGTAAGCCAAAAAGAAGCTTTTCTTTCTGGAATTAAGTAGCAGGGATGAATATCTTGCACTTATAGTGGTGTATGGTCGTTCTTTTTCTCCTTCTCTTAGACTAGAAAACAGGAAGGTTTGGTTGAAAGGATGGGATGGGATTCCTTGAAAGGGGAGGTGGATGGAGTCCCATTAGTAACTGTACCCTTTCTGGATTATGCCTAGAAGCCAAGATTCTAAAGTAATTTGATGTCAAATTGAGAAAGATTTACAGGACTGCCAGGGTGGGGAGTGGGATGAGGTTGGTGGTGGGGGCACGATCAGTCCCCTTCCTTGGACTGTCCTTGGGTTTGAAAAGCTCTTTCCTTATTTTTGTAATTGCCCCACCACTACTTTTAAGTTTCTTCACCTGTCTTTTGTTGACACTGTTTAAAAGACTTCCTATAAAAAAGAGGCCTGGGTAAAAGGGAAATTCCGGTTGTGTTTTGGGATAGGATAGTTGAAACATGTCTTTAACTCCTTGTATTAATTTTCCCTCTCATCAAATTGCTTAAGAAGCACAATACAGGAAAACCCAAACAACAGTTCTTTGTCCAGACGGATGTTTAAGATTTCTGCTTTAATATCCTCTGATAGACCTTGTGTGCACAGCCATGCAAATCTCCGCTTAACAGTCTCAGCACGTGTATATCTGGAAACAACATCAACAATATCATAGAACATCTAAAGAGAGTGGTTGGCTACCTTGCCAAAAAAGAAGGGAGAACAAAGATGCCTTAGTGTCAGAAGAAAGAAAGTCATTAAGTAACTTCCTCACATTACTAAAATAACCCAAAAGGAACTTTGAGATATGGCTTGACAGTTCTCTGTTTAGAATGCTAAAGTAAAAGAAGTATATACCTTTCTCCCAAATCTATCAAAGGCTCTATCATCCTCATCTGAAGGAATGGCGTTAGAAGTCAATAGATGTTGTGAAGTAAATGACTTGCAAAAGGGAATTCACAGAAGGATCTGCTCTAGGATTTCAAAAAAAATAAAATTTATTAGACTGAGGGACTTTGTATAATTTGTTCAATTTTCTTTGGAGCTGGTGGCTGTCTTTCTGGAAAGCTACTAGTTGCATTAATGGCATCCTCTAAGGCTATTAAAAACTGGAGGAATAACCACTGGTTGCAGTGAATCTACTTGAAATAAGTAATAATATCTCTGCAGATTCTCTGAAATGTATTTTTGTTCCACTGAAACAAGTACTTCATTCTGCCAGCTGTGTCAGAAAAAGGTAATTCTTCCACTGGTGAGCCAAGAAATATTTTCTTTTGACCCAGATTCCCAATTTTCTGGGAAAGAAACCTGGAAGACATACTCTTGCCTCCTGAAACCCCAAATCAGAGTCAGAATCTAAAGGGGAAGGGGGACTTTCTTTTTGAATGTGGACAAGGCATAATCTAAAGAGAATGGAATGCTTTAAATAAGCCTTTTGCATAGGCAATCCACTCTTCTCTTGAAGCCTCTGAAGGAGGAGTCAAATAAAAATATGTATGTTTTCGCTTATGAGTCCTTTTCCTAGGAGTCTCGAGGGGAAAAGGAGCATTCTGATATCTGGATCTTTTCCACTGGTAATTTGATGAAACTAGCCAACCACCAAACCTGTGAAGACACAGCTAAGAGAGCATCTGCTAGTAGCTTCAGTGGCAAGAAAGTTCAGATTTTAGGTACCTGCATGTCTACGTTTACACTGGGATGGTCTCATGCCTCATCACAAGTGCAGGAACACGAGCATACATCTGATCCTTGTCGGGATACATCCCATATAATTTATGCTACTGGAACAGTGATCTAATGATGAACATCAATAACTTCCTTTTATCTAGAGGAAATACTTGTGAAAATTAGTTATGATAAACAGGAAGATTTCCTGTCTGTGAAATGTAACATGGTGGTCAAAGAAGACGGAAATGCCTACCTATGTGCCCAGTTCTCTCTTTGATTGGTAATGGAATGTTGTCCATACCTAAAGTTGTAGGTAACTGTTGTTATGACAACTTAAAGCACTATATATATATATATATATATATATATATATATATATATATATATATATATATATATATACAGGGGACTAAATGGCCTTGTAGTTTAGATGTTAGAGCACTGGTCTAGTATACTAGGGGCCATGAGTTCAAATCTCATCAAGGTCTCTGCTTTTCCTTTAAAGGGTTGAGAAGTTGGCAAAATGGTTACACGGTTTACCTTGTAGACACAAGGTTTGAGTCTCACTGTTGGGATAACATGGCTTGGCTTAAAAAAGGCCCCCGGTCTGCTAGCCTAGTAATCACTTATGAATATAATCACATAATCACTTATGAATCTATGACTATGGCAGAAAGGGGCTGCACAGTGGCTTAGAGCTGATACCTCATAGCAGCTGTTTTCCTAGTATTCCTGGTTGGTTTTTAGCTGGGTTTCCTTCCACGTGTAACCTGCACGTCTTTCTTCTGTGTAGGGTTTTGATGGATGCTCGGGTTTTCTCCCATATTATAGAGATGTGATATAGGTGAACTGATACTCCTCTAAATTGTCTGCATGTATGTGTGCCTGTGTGGGTGAGGGAGCGAGTCCTATGATTGTTTTGTGCTGAATTCAGGATGTAGTTCTATGCCTTGTACCGAATGAGTGACATAATAATCTCCGACTTCCCAGTAACCTTGAACTGATAAGATAACATTTGTTTTCGGTATGTCTGAATGTTAAATAATCACACAATTTTTTAAGCTTTGCCTGCTTTTTAAAAATTACCATTTATATTATCAAGTAACTGGGCACTAAAGCTGACAAACTACTAAAGTTCATAACAGCTATGCAGAACACAAGCCATTGATGCTTAAAGCACTAATCCTCTACTGCCTATTGGCAATGTGTAACAGTTCATTCAGAAAAAGCCACACAGCAAGCTAACATTCCCAGTCAGCATTTTTTTTCAGAAGACTCTAGATAACCCTGCTTCTGACACCATGGTACACGCACAGCAAGCTAAAACTAAAAGGAAACAGCAAAAGAAGACTTATTGTCTTTAAACTGTTACTTACATGGAATAAAACTGATTTTATATGCCTAGTACAGTATTGCAGCTGCACAGCTGATTTCTCCTATAACTGCTTGTAAGGTTAGATTTTTTTTCAGTCAGCTAAAGAAAAAAAAAAGAAGAAATATATGGGACTAGTTTCTCTAGGGTGACTTGCATAGCTTCTAAATTGTCAGGGTTCAGGTAGGAAATATATTTTCTGCTTAGACTTTAAGTACACAAACAGTGTTTTTTTTTTTAAGAAAGTATATTGTGATTTGTTCAACTACCTTTTATTTGTGTTTTTATAACTATTTGGTTCTCATGATTAATTTTGATGATTAATAATAATCAAATCATAAGTATATGTAGTAAAATATTATTATTTGTACAATGTCTGAAGTATGAGGTTCTTCTGAACTGCTAACCAGGGGTACATATCTAAGCCTCACTGATAATGCTGCCAATGCCATCATATTTATTTATTGACTAATTCCTCTACTCATGCATGTTCAGTACTTGCTTTATCCACTTCATGTTCAGAGAGAGAACTGGAGCCAATCACAGTAAGCAACAAATGTAAGGCAGAAACTAGTCCTAGACAGGATGCTAGTCCACTGTAAAATGCACACACAGACACATACACATTGCACAAATATACAGGAGGAATTTAAACATCACCATATACCGATATATTTCTTTGCAGTGTGGCAAGAAGTCAGTGCCCCATGTAAAAGTGGAGGTAGACACAGACAGGACATGCAAACTACAGAAAAGACATCCTGATCAGGAACCAAATAGGACAACTTAGTGCTGTGAGGCCTCAGTGCTAACCACTGCATTAAGTAATTCAGAATCTATTTGAAAGGGATGCCCAAGGTGGTCTTCTTACAACTAGAGCAAATTTAGCCAGAACAATTTTGATAGCACATATGTCCTGTAAATGATACTCGCTACCAAATGGGTGAATACTGTTTGGGGTAACTTGCATGGAGACAGCAGGAACAGTTTTAATGCAATTCAAAAAAGGGTATATCAAGAAAGAAAAACCTGCGTGAGATGACTAAAAGGCTACAATGGCTCCTTTACTTCACTTTTGTATGGTCATTTAAGTCAGAGATCTAATGTAGCCATAAAAGATGAGTAAAAAGGTTATAAATTAACCACTGTGTCTGTAATAAATTTAATTAAAAAAACTATGTTCTAACTTATGGCACTATTTACTGTGTAAAGCCATTAGGAGGGTAAGGAATTTTAAATTATCAAAGTTGTAACAAATTATTGTTTATAATCAGCTACTCAACTGATTATTGTATGTCTGCTCAGACAGCTGGTAACATACCCTGGTTTAGCAGATGACGAAGATCTACTGCCTCTGGCCAGATTACGATTCACAATGGAGTGGTACTACCCCTGGTGATCACAGCAGTGGACTGAGCCTCACTTTTTCCATACAAGCTTACAGAAAGTACAGTTGTGTAAAATCTTACCACAGCAGTAGATGTCCTTCTCTTCACTGTTGCAGTATTCTTCACAGTAGGGATTTCCTACCAAGGATACTGCAGCAGTGAATGTAGGGACATAGTACAGCTGTAGGAAATCTTACCATAACTGTAGATGTCCGTGCCTTCACTGCTGTAGTATTCGCTCCTTCCCTTCATCCCCACAGTTCTTTACCTTGCTGGATATACACATAACCTCTTGGGTTCCTTGAACTGGTGTTCCTCCTGGGACAATCAGTTTTGTTTTTGGTAAGCCTGAATGTTACTTTTATGCCCTACATTACACAGGGTGCATATGCTGATGTTCATCATACCATTTAAATTCAGAAGTCTTTGTAAAACTGTCCAGCCATCGGGCTTCCATGGCAGGGAATCCCATACAGTTAAGAATACTGCAGCAGTAAATGTAAGGACATCAGGCTTTCTTGGGGGCCTAAGACGCAGAATGCCTTTAAGAAACTGTGTGACCTCAAAGTGAGAAGCCAAAGGAGGATTCAAGGGCAGACAGGCAGAAATAGCTGACTAATGGGCCTTTACAGAAGAAAAGGCCAAGCCAGACTGGAGCAACTTACATAAATAGGAGAGAACCAGAGGGAATGCCACTGAAAAAGGATTCTGGTTATAAGCATGGCACCAGACAAAAAATCTCTTCCATTTGGATGTATAGGACTTTCTGGTTGCAGGTTTTTTTGCCCCATGTAAAACCTTATGCATGTCCTCAGAAAAGAAGTGCTTAAAAGGATTCAAAACCCTATCACTCACAGTGACAGCTGAAGATTGGACAAGTAAGGATTGATGAGTGACCCCTTGCCCTGGGTGAGAAGGTCCAACTGGTGAGGTAACTTGTGATGATTGCCCCTGGCCAGATGCATTAATAGGGAGGGCCAGTGTTGTCTTGGCCAAAAGGGAATCACTACCAAGATTTTTGAGGAGTCCAGCTAAATCCACTGCAGGACTGAAGTAGAGAAAGGAGAGGGAATGCATAAAAAATTCCCTTCCAAGGAAAAGAAAGGGCATCCATTTTCCACATCAGATGACATGGCACTCTGGAAGGAAAAGAGGGAGTTTCCTGTTCAGAGGGGAGGCAAAAAGACCAACCTCAGGAATAACCTACCAATCAGTTAGATCCAGAAACATGTCTCTGTGAAGCATCCATTCATGAGCCTGTTTTCTGGACCAGCTCAAGGTGTCTGCCACTATTTTTTTCTCTGAGGGAATATACACTGCCTGAAGTATTAACTGATAACCAAGAGCCAGACCCTGGCCTGCAGAGAAGGTAAGTGTCCCCCTACACTTGTTGATATACCAAATCACAGCATTGGAATAAAAGAGGCCATGAATCCCAGGGCTCGAAGAAACTCTCTGGCCAGAATAGGAGGCAGAAGAAGAGGAGTCTGAAAGAAAGCTGTCAAGAAGAGAACTTCTGGAGGTGGAAAAGAGGCCAAAATCGGTACTGTCTCAGTCCTGCAACCCAGATACACATGGTCCTGAGAGGGAGTCAGGACAGTCTTTTGAAAGTTGAAAGTTGATAGTTAACCCCAGACCTTGGAGGAGAGCTACAGTGAACTTCAGATCCCATAACAGGCCTTACAGCCTGCAAAAGGCAATCACAGGAACTTCCTGAAAATAAGGTGAATAGGAATATGAAGGTAAGCATCCTTCAAATCGAGGGACACTTGAAAGGCCTGGAGTAGAATGAGAGGAAACTGGGTTCAAAGAGAAAGCATTTGGAAGATAGAAAGATTGAGAAAGGTGTTGAGGAAGGAGAGATCCATAACATGTCTCTAAGTGCCCTCCTTTCAAGGGACCAGAAATATCCTGGAGTAAAATCCCTTTAAGGAGAAACAGATTGAATAGTTCCCTGGTCCAACAGGGACCTAAGAACCTCCAAAACATGAAGTTGTTCCACAGAAGGTTGGGAATCCTTGAAAAAGGAAGTAGAGACTTCCACACCATGAAGTAGCCCTTATGGGTGACAGAACCCAAGAATCCAAGGTGATGATATGCCAGTATGGAAGACAGATGGAGATCCAGATGGACAAGAGAACCTGGCCGAGGGGTGGAGGGGCAAGATGTCAAAGAGAAGCAGGCTTGTCTGATAAAGGAGGCTTCTGAGCCATAGAAGCTTGAGAAGACTTAGCAGAGGGAGCTCACCTACCACACCTCCTGCCTTTGGTGGCACGAGACTGCCTGTAAACAAAACCTAGTAGGATAGTTCCTCTGGAATGTACGGATAGGGGATACAAAGATATGCTTAAGATCCTGTAAGGCTTTACCTTTTTCTTGAAGAGACTTAAACATCTCAGCATCCAATCCAAAGGTGCATCCAATAACTTGGCCTTACTGTCTTCAGGTAAGGACTGCAAATAAAGCCAATAATAATGGTGCCTGACAGACCCAAAGGTAGCAGCACTGGAAGATGTATCAGCAGCATCACAGTTACACTTGATAGAGTGAGAAGCCACCAAAGAGGAAGAATGTAAAATAGACAGAGCAGAAGATTTTGCCTTAAAATCAGGGAGATCATAAATGACCTGGTAAGCCTGAGCAATCAAGGCTAGAGCATATCTAGTCACATAGATCTGGTAGTTGATGGTCTGAAAGGCCAAAGTAGAAGCAGTATAAACCTTCTTACCAATTCCTTCCATTGCCCTATTATCTACAGGCAAAAGCTTAGAAGAGGGCAAAAGTTTTGAAGGCTTATCAGAGGAGACTGACCCCACAGCGGTGTCAACAGAATGACATTTAAATAAGAATTGACAATCCTCAGGAAACTTATAGAACCTGTCAGGTTTCTTAGGAGCAGGAGGCTGACAATCTGGAGACTTAGAGGCAGCAATAAAGGTTTCTAATAAGGCAGCCAATACAGGAGGTACTGTGCAAAGTTTAGGAGCATCCACCTGGAGCAGCTCATAATACCTCTTCTGGATATCAGACACTTGAGAAGAATCCCACTTAAAATATTCCATCATTTTCAGAGCTTTACTGGAAAAGCTCACCTGGACTCTGCCACAAGTTCCTGTGAGGGAAAGGTTAGTTTGCTTTTGCTTTCTTGTATTTTGTATTCATTTATTGGCTTTTTCTATTTTGTATATTGTGATTTGTTATCTTTACACTGTATTTTACTTGTATTCTGCTTTTAATTGTATATTAAAAACAAGGAAAGAGACCACAGCTGTGTCTTGTTTGTCACACAGAAATCAAGTTTTAAACCTCCCACCCTGGTGCTGCTGTGTTCTTAAACTCCTTTGTCTTTCTAGTTGCCTGCCTTTTATGTTAATTTCACCACACATCTCCCTCCCTCTCTCCTTTCATTTGCTGTTGTGAGTAAATTATCAATTTGTAAAATCACTCCTCTTCAACTATTTAAATGTATTGGCCATCGCTCTGTATTCCATAGATCCAGAATACAAAGTGCCCACCCTCTTTCAGTCTATCTTGCTCTTTTAAAATTAGCAGCTCTCCACTTAAAAAGCTAAGGCTCAAATTACCCCTCTTTCACCTAATTGCTTAGAGTACACTGCAGTGCTTAGGATATTAACCCATTTTTTCCATCTTATGTTTAAAATCTGCAACATCTATTGCAAGACCACCAATTATTGGAGAGCCCACATTCTACTTTTCAGTAGTTATCTTGGGATTAGTGCTTCTGTTATCTCCTGGTGAGAGAAGGAGCACAGGGACATTGACCTCTGGAAAGCCTAATAATTGCTTTATAGGTGACAGCTTGGAATTTATGCTTCTATTCTGCTCCTGGTGAGAGAAGTAGCAGAGTGAATTGATTCCTGACTATTTCTGGTTGGGCAGTGAGTGTCAGTAATCGACATTCCTAATTGGTCTGGTTGCTATTCAAGGTATCTACCAGGAAAAGTTTACAACAAGCCTACAGACTCTTGCATCATCTGGGACAAGACTGTGGATCACAAAATAGGCTGTGGACTGCTTCTCATCTTGGGGTTGGTGATAATGTTTAGCTTCTGGTGAGAGAAGAAGCAAAGGAGCATCGTATCCCAGCAGTGTGAAACTGTGGTGAAACCAGCTCTAGTAGCAGCCAAGCAGTAGTCATTCATGCAACTCCCCTCTTTTCATCTTTCGTGACAAGCAAATTCTTTGTTTTCAGTAAGTACTGCTTGATTTGTTTCTAACTTCAGAATATCTGCCTAAATATTTCATTAAATTTTCAGACAATTTGAGTGACGTTTTTACTGTAAAAGCATGACTGAAATTTCACCAATACCTAACTGAACACCGGACAACTAGTTTGCAGTGACTAGCACTGTCCCCAGAGTTGCAAACTGGATACTCCTGACATTGCTTTATATTCTTACTCCAACAATGTAAGCAATAAAAAAAGGTCTGTTGTCATGGATATTAATTTTCCCACTATCTCTATTACCAGCTTGGTGGATATGGGCATCCTGAGGCAATGTAGAAATTGCCTCATGTTTAATGACAACTAATACATTCTCTAAAAAATGATATGGTATGTGAGAGATGTATTTACACAATGTCACTAGAGGCAAAGCTCTCACATAAAAGTACTCCTAATGTCAATAAGGTTGTCAGTAGTAGACACTCTGCACCCATCACACACAATTCAAAGCAGACATATAGACCCACATATGCTGAGACAATTAAATGTAACCTTCCTAAACACCAAAGGCCTCCTAGATGAAGTACACATAACAAAATCAGCAGCCCTGAATGCACTCTTTCAAAATGCATAAGCCACACCTCATGGAGCCTCTACTTCTAAGCCCATAAGGCAAGCAACCGTACAATCCAACATTCTGGTCATTGGAGACTCCATCATGAGACACACTGATTTCTCTCTCACCAGGCTGAGTAAGGAGAAAGTCATGGTCAGTTGCTTATCAAGGGGCTAGGATATGCCACATTACGTACATACTCAGGTCACTGGACTACAAGTACCAGTATGACTTAGTCATAGTCCATGTATGTGTAAATGACTAGAGATGTACCACCCTACACTATATGAAGAAATACATCATGGAGCTCTCGGAATGCGTGTCCCAGGCTGGTATCAGCCTAGCATTGAGCAGCATTTTACCTTCTCCAAGGATGCCACAATATGAACAAAAGATGAATGACTTTAATAATTGGCTTAGTTTCTGGTGTCAGTCTAAGGGGGTGCAGTATTTTTCAGCATGGAAGAAGCTGGTCCATGAGAGGTGCAGACCATGCTGCTTTGCCAGGGGTGGTCTGCACCTCTCCCCTCTAGGCTTTCAAATATTAGCTAAAACATTTGTTTCCCCCATACAGCCTTTTGTAGGCAATACCAAACTGAAAGTACTTCCAACATAGCAAATTGAAACCAAGAAAATCTAAAGGTATTACTGCTCAATGTTAGAGTCTAAACAAAAAACTCCACTTCTTAGAAGCTTTCTTCACCATAGAGAATACTGATGTCTGTGTGGTCGCCGAAACATGGTTTAAAGCCACAGAGGGCACATCAACTGTGCAAGGTTATAATGCCTTCCACACATTTAGACCAGCTACTACACAGACCAGGACTAAAGGTGGAGGTGTCTCGATTTACATCACAAATAAATATACCTCAAGGCTGGTCAAACAGGACAATGCACTTGAGTTACTCTATCTTCAAATCACTGTAGACAAAATCCAGTACCATTTCCTTGCAAGCTGCAGGTCCCCTCTGTAGAACAGAGCATGTGCTGTAACTTTAAGAAGCATTTCAAAGTGACGGCATGTGCATATAAATAGAGAGTATGTGCAGGCAGCAGTGCCATTTTGACAGAATAGCCAGAGTGTTAACATGTATGAGTGCAGTAGTCAGCCTGTTTATAAGTTTATTTCAGTTTAAGTTACTAAGCCTCAATGCTGATGTGTTTGTATATAATAAAGCTGCTTGAACCACAACTGTTCATCTGTTTTATCCTGACCGGACAAGCGACATGGTATCAGAACCGGGATAGAGAGTGCAACTTCTTCAAGGCATGGGATACAAAGATAACAGTGAAGGTACATTGAGCAGGTTTGGTGATACAGTGCTCAAACAATTAAAAAAGGCCAGAAATGAACTTCAGGTAACCAAGACTCGCATAAATGATTTATTTTGTAAATAAAATGATACAAAGCACAAAACGCATTATTAATTAAATGAGTAAAACAAAATGTATTACTAATCAAATGAATTGCACAAAAAATTTATTATTGATTAAATGAAATATTCAAACCTACAATATTAGATAGAATTATCAGAAATTCTTATTAGGGTGTTCAGAGTTACTTCTGACTTGCATAACAAGCATAGTAAATATAAAACTAGCACAAGAAAAGTATAACGAGCATGATAAGAGTTCAAATGGGATAATGAATACAATAAAATGGTAAAATAAGCATAAAAAGGCAAGGCGACTACATTTTTTTTTTTTTTTTTAGTAAATGACCATGTTTTGACATGAGCTACTATTTTGCAATGACTAAAGCTATTCAGAGCATAACTAGAGTTGTTCGACGTATCTCAGTGTGCAAAGCGTTTGCAGTGTGTGCTTTATTACGGTACAATTGTTTTGAAGAGTTTACTATGTGCAAAGTACAGTTATTTTACAAAGTACAGTCAGAATAGTAAATATAAAATGCTGCTTCCTCTTTGTAACAAAGAATACTGTCATTTTGAAAACTTTCTTGGCTGAGTACATTTTATTTGCAGACTGCAGTCATTTCAAAATGTTTCTTACACTGCACAGAGTTATTTTGCAAAGTACAGCCATTTTAAGAAGTTTGTTTTGTTGTGTACAGTTCATTCGCAAAGTGCAGTCATTGTGAAGTGTTTCTTTCACTGATAAGGAGTAGTTTCACAAAGTACAGTGATTTCAATGTTCTTCTCCTACAAAAACTTATTTTACAAAGTACAGCTATTTCGGAGAGTCTATTGTGCTGTTGTGCATAGTTACAAGTTCTGGCATAAATTTCTGACATAGATGTGTGTATGTTCATACATAATTCATACATAATTCCAAGGGTCTTTATTACTATGTGTTGATATGGCAGATACATTTCACAGAACCAGTCCACTTGTGTTTAATCATAATATTGCAGAGAATTGGAGAGTGTTTGAGCAGGAATATGATATTTTCATACAAGCAGCTTTTTCTGACAAAGATGCACACACAAGGGCATTTAATTTGCTTAATCTAGTGGGGTCAGAAGCCATTGGAAGAGAGTGTTCATTTGTGTATGCACCAGCAGTATATGCAGGAGAAGGGGAAAGCCACAATACTGTTGTACAAGCTGAATCAAGGGAGGACCCTGAGTGCTTGAAACATAAATTTAGAGAAATGTGTAACCCCCAGACAGAGGTTACATTGGAGAGGCACCTATTTTGCATAGAGATCAAAAGCCAGGAGAAACATTTTCAGCTTATATTACTGACCTGAGGAAAAAAAGCTAAAAAGTGCAAGTTTGGTGATTTGAAAGACAAGTTGATAAAGGACAGGCTTTGCGTGTGGTGCTAATAATGCTGCTGTGAGAAAGATTTTGTTTCATGACAGTGATTTAACGTTGAGCAGGGCCACAGAGATTTGTCAGATACATGGGCTTACAGAAAGGCTCACAAGTATGCTTGGAAGTGATAAGAGCATGGTTTCAACAACTTCTATAGCAAATGCAGACAGCATGCCAGCAGAAACAGGCCCAAGCACATGGCTGCTGCAGCTCCTGCAGGATTTCCAGGGAAAACCCGTAACTTTCCAGCAAGCTCTAAGACTAGCTCAGTAAAACGGACATGCTCCGTGCAGTACAAGGATGAGTCAGCAAAACTCGAGTCAAGTCTTATTTTTAACTGTCGTAATTGTGGTGCCAATCATGAATCTAAATGAGAAAAGTGTTTAGCATTTGGCCTGCAATGCCACAAGTATAAAAAAAGGAACCACTTTCAAAAGTTTTGTAAATAAGGCAAGCCTCATTCATTTAAGAAAGGCCACTCAAAAAAGCAAGTTGATCATATAGAAAGCTGCAACTCTACTTTCTATGTAGATGGTGTATCAGTGGTTGGTGAGAAGGTTAATGCAGTAGATTTGCTGGCAAAGAACAAACTGTTTTGTACTGTCCTGATCAATGGTAAACCTACGCAGCTCAAAGTAGACACTGGTTCAAAGTGCAATGTTATGTCAGCAGAAACAATGGCTAGAATAAGAGCTGGTGAACAACTTAATTTGGCCAATTGTGTGAATCTTTTTGCTTATGGAAGTGAAGAGATTCAAACTGAAGGCTTAGTAGTGCTTTCATGCTATTCAGCCATGAACAGTTACAGCTTGCAATTTTATGTAGTCAGAACACCTGTGCAGTCATTGTTAGGTCTCAGAGACAGTTTAAGTATGAATCTGCCTTATTAAGTCCATCATGTAAGCACATGTCCTAGTTCCAGTTTCACCAATGCTATTTTCTCAGAATTTGCTGATGTTTTTGAAGACAAGCTAGGCAAACTTCCAGTTGTGTACCCCATAAAGTTAGACCCAGAGGTCAGACCAGCGAGAAAAGTTCTGATAGCTATGCAGGACAAAGTCAAGGCCCAGTGAGATAAAATGGTGCAACAAGGTGTGATGTGTCCAGTCACAGAACCAACTGAATGGGTATCTTCCATAGTAGTTCCTCATAAGAAAAGTTCAGATGAAATCAGAATTTGTATTGACCAAAGAGACTTAAAGCATTAAAGAGGCCCCACCATCCTATGTGTACAGTCAAGGAGGATGCTACCCTCATGCCAAATGCCACTGTTTTTTCTGTCTTAGATGCAAAGAGTTTTATTTGGCGAGTAATGCTTGATCGCAAATCTTCACCACTGACTAAGTTCTACTAGTACCCCATTTGGTAAATACAGATTTCTCAGAATGCCTTTTGGAATAAATTCTGCCAGTGAAGTATTTCAGCATGCAATGGAGCAAATTTTTTCAGGTTGTCCATGTACTATAATAGTAGATGATTTACTAGTTGGAGGCAATGGTGAAGCACAGCATAACAAAAACCTCAGGAAATTTCTGGACAGAGTGTGTGAAGTGAATCTAAAGCTCAATCCTCTGAAATGTAAATTCAAGCTACCAGAAGTTACTTATGTAGGTCATTTATTTACCAGTGCAGGTTTATGACCAGACCCTTCCAAACAAACAGCCATTCTTGAGATGCCAGCTCCAGACAATGTCCAAGCCTTACAACATTTCCTTGGTATGGTTAACTATTTAGGGAAGTTTATACCAGACTTCAGTGAATTATCAGCACCTTTAAGAGAGCTGACATGCAAAAAATGTTGTCTCGTCATGGTTGGAACAACACCAGAGAGCATTTTACGACCTTAAACAGAAAATTGCCAGTCCACCTACGTTAAGATACTATGATGTCCACAAACCAGTAATTCTTTCCTGTGATGATTCAAAGTTTAATCTTAGTGCAGTTATTCTTCAAGAGGGCAGACCAGTAGCCTATGCATCTAGAACTCTTACCCAAACTGAGATGCAGTACGCTCAAATTGAGAAGGAACTTTTGGCAACTGTGTTTGCATGTTCGAATTCCATGATTATATTTATGGCCGAGCTATCCAAACTGATACTGATTATCAGGCTGTAGTCATTATTTTAAAGAAGACTATGCATACAGCTCCAGCAAGACTACAAAGAATGATGCTCAGATTACAAAAGTACAACTTCAAAATGGTGTATACAAAAGGCAAACATCTTTATCTGGCTGATACCTTATCCAGATCGCTCAGAAATACCACAGAAAAAGCTTGATGCAGAGAATTTTGACTTCAACCTCATGGAGGGGTGCATAATTTTTCTACCACAAGACTTGATGAGCTAAGAGATCATACAAAGACTGATCCAGTTTTGCAAAAGCTCAACCACTTCATCAATGTTGGACGGCCGTCAAAGCAATCTTGTGTACAAACAGAAGTGCAACATTATTTTCCTTACAGAGATGAGATGTTGATGGAAGATGGTATCATTTTCAAATGTCCTAAAGTTATTCTTCCTACTTCCTTACAACATGAGTACATCCAGATTTTGCATCATGGCTACCCAGGTTTAGAAGCTACCAAAAGAAGGGTGAGAGGACTAGCATTTTGGCCTTCTCTGTCAAAATACATTGATAAAGTACTTTCATCTTGTTCAGTATGCAATCGTACTAAACTGCATTTGCAAAAAGAGCCACTTCAGCTAAGCCAGATTCCTGAACTACCTTGGTCAACAGTAGCCATTGACATATTTGAGTGGAACAATCAGCATTACTTAGTGTTGATAGACTCTTATTCAAACTGGTTTGAGATCGATCTGCTACCTAACCTAGCATCCAGTGCTGTTATTACTAAGTTGAAACATCACTTCTCAGTCCGTGGTAGTTCACACAAAGTTTTTTCTGACAATGGTATCCAGTTTACCAGTCAGTTATTTCAGAAATGTGAGACTTTATCCATATTACTAGCAGTCCAGAATACCCTCAGTTAAACAGGCTGTCTGAGCATGTAGTACAAAGTGCAAAGCAATTACTAAAGAAGTCAAAGCATGACAATACCGATGATATCTTTTTGAATTTGCTTAATCTCAGAAATATACCCCACGACAACTTACATTTTAGCCTGCTCAGAGACTTCTATCTAGGCAAACCAGAACAACCTTGCCTATCAGTTTCAGTTTGTTGGTGCCTAATGCTAAAAACACCAGAGAAATCAAAGCCCAACTATTTAAAAAGCATTCCTTTCAGAAGTCCAGCTATGTCAAAATGAGCAGATTTTTTCATCCACTGAAAGAAGGAGAGATAGTGGGGATGCAAATGGCAAAAGGTTTTGATCGAATTGGTCAAGTGGGAGGTATATGTGCCAAGCTGAGATCCTATTTAGTGAAATCTGAAGGTACAGAATACAGAAGAAATCGAAGGTGTCTTCTTCCGGTGTCTGAATCGATATGGAAGCATTGTACCTGCAATACAGACTCTAGATCTCAGAGCAACCCAGACGATGTTCCTGTTCTAGAACATGTCTCAGTACCTATTCCCACTCCTGATAATGTCTCTGATGTCCCTGAAGTTGAACATTGCATGCCTGGGATACAGAGTCTAGATCTCAGAGCAACCCAGACAATGTTCCTGTTGGAAGAACATGTCTCAGTACCTATTCCCACTCCTGATGATGTCTCAGATGTCCCTGAAGTTGAACAGTCGTTAAAGACAAGCCCTGTTGCTAAACCCAGTTCTAATTTGTATGTCACATGATCAGGTCGTATTTCTAGACCTAGCGTAAAATGCATAGCAACCTGGACATGATTGTTTTATTTGTATTTAGTTCTGTATAACTGAATGTCAATGAATGTTGTCATTTTCAGTTCATGACTTATTTCTCAAAGAGGGAACATGTAAAACAGAGCGAGTGTTGTAACTTTAAGAAGCATTTCAAAGTGAGGGCATGTGCATATAAATAGAGAACACATGTAGGCAGCAGTGCCATTTTGCGAGAACAGCCAGAGTGTTAACATGTATGAGTGCAGTAGTCAGTCTGTTCAGGGGCGGCTCATGCTATAGGACTGCAGGACTGCAGCCCTCCCACCTGTAGAAAGAAAAAAGAAAAGAATAAAAAAGAAATCGCAAGTCTCCATACCTGTAAAGCTGTAAAGTAAAAAGAAAAAAAAACTGCAAGTCCTGGAACTCCACGCATGCGTGCTGTTGGAGTTCCTGATACTCAGAACTCCAGACTGCTATGTTAAGGAAGAAGGGGATCTCCGCACTGCCAGCCAAGAAGTCTGTGCGGTGATGACTGCACAGACTGGAAGGACACCAGACTGCATCGCCCGCAGGTAAGAGGCTCCAACCTACTCTCGTCTCGCCGGGAAACCAGTACAGCTTGCGCGGGCTGCTATGGAGGATGGATGGTTGATCAGGCTGCTGCAGAGGATGGATTCAGGCTGCTACGGAGGACGAGGATCTGCTGCCATGGAGGAACGGAGTTTTATATTCTGCTGCTATGGAGGTAGTGTGTGTGTGTGTGTGTGTGTGTGTGTGTGTGTGTGTGTGTGTGTGTGTGTGTGTGTTCACAAAACTGTTTTATTGTGAGGTCGTACAGTAGTGAAAGTGACACATGTTAGCGTTGCTGCTCACAGCTTGTGATTTTGCTAGTACCATTCCCAGCTGGGTGCCCTTCTATGCTGATAGTGTGCATGTCCTCTTACGTTTTGTATGTGTTTCACCAGATGCTCTAATTTTCTGCAAATTATCAGACTGTGAAACTGGAGATCATTTAAACTGCCTGTAGATATGTGTGCAGTCTATCAGTGCACAGATTTGCTCTGTTACAAACTAACCTCCCGTCCATGATTGTTTTTGTTTTCTTTTTCTGTCTTACATTCCTTTGCTTGCCAGAATAGGACTCATCTCCTCTTTGACCCCAAATAGGATAAAGCAGATGTCAGTGAATTAATAAAAACACAAATTAAATGTTTTAATTATGATCTTCTTTTTCTGGTACTGTTTTCTCATGAATTTGTATGTTTTTATGTACAGTACTTTTGAAACAGGCACTGAATTGGATTATGGCTGCAGAATATGAATAAATAAATGCACCTCATATAGACTGAACGATCGGTGATAATTTTATTATTGTTGATGGGTTAGATTATTGCTTAATAGAGTACCATTATTTGCTGGTCAAATGAAAGTGTATTGTACTGTTTTTATCAGTTAGATAATTCTGAGCATTACATTTTTAGCAGTTTAAATAAAAATCATTCTGTTTCCATAGACAATTCCTACATTGTGTTAACAGTTTCAAACCAGAAGTGCTTAGCTTCTTCTTTCAGCTTTTCCCGGTTAGGGGTCGCCACAATGGAACTCCAGTCCGTTAATGACTGGCAATAGATATTTTTATGGTGCCAAGTTGCCAACCAGATGCCCAACCTTCAACGAAGGCATGCCCATTCATGAATGTCTTTTGAACACCACCCAACCATGGGAAGGACATGCAGACTCCACACAGAAAGCGCTCCAGCCGAGAATCAATGCTACCGCTGCACCACCGTGGCTAGCTACTCGTATTTATTCAACTAGCATCTAAAGTCATGTGTCTGCTTTTATATGGTTATAACATGATATATGGCTGTATTTTTATGTCAAGACATAATAAATTTAAATCAATGTGCTTCTGATTTTACATGGCTTTTACAGGGCTTCACCTGTGTGTTTCTTGTTTGTGTCAAATATTGTTGTATAGGATTATAGTTTGTAAGCTGTAAATAAAACATTTTGTGGTCTTTGTATATATAAATGTTTGTTTGTCTATGACAGAGATAACATGCAAAAAAGCTACTGCTATAATTTTAAGCAAAGAGATACTATTTTATAATTGTTTTATAAGGTTAAGGAAAGGCATTTGGGTATGCCATTGTTTTATGAGGGTTAAACCAAGATCTATGGATGTGCAGCTGTTACAAAATATAAAAAGAGATCTATTGATGTTATAAACATATTTTGGATGAAGCTAAGATCTATGTATGTTATCTTTTCTATTATGTTGACAATGATTTGTGACTGTGTTCTTATGTTACAGATCTGAAAATAGAGCTATGCCTGCACTTTTATTCTGATTATATTGCAGAATTGAGTCTGATGATCTGAAATAAAGATCCATTAATTTAGAATTGCTTTAGAGGATTAAGGATAACAAATTGATTTATAAATGTAGAGTCTGCTGCTGTCTTCAGTGAACTAAAAAAAAAAGATTCAGTGAAGACAATGAACATTTAAGCCTTGCCATGATTATTCAGAGTGTTTCCTTACTCATTGTAAATTCTAGATTTTTCACGGTGTCTCTCAGTTTACATTATTAATACTGGCTTGCATCTGCTAAACTCATGTCTGCTGCTTTCACCATACTTCCTCCTCACCACCACAGCTTGGCATATTATCTGTGTATCCACCACTCTTTCTGTGAAGGATTACTTACTCCTTTTAATTCTTACTCTGTCTGCTTCCACTTTTTATGAGGCTATCCTGCTGAGCACATGTACCTATTTGTTACTTTGGGATATTGGAAGGTTTATGAAATGGTTAAGGTCTTTGATTTTAACCTTGGCTAACTGGATAGACTTAAAATGGCCCTTCAGGGCAGTTAGCCTAGTATTTACCTATGAAACTATGTCTTATCTATTAGATCACCTTTCAAAGAGCTCCTATACACCAGAGGATTACAGACTGGTCATAGCTGAGCAAAACATTGAAATATATAGGCAGTATTGTGACTACACTGACATTCACTCAGTCTTGTTAAATATACTGAAGGAAAATTATATTCATGGTAATAAGAGTCAGTGGCAGAGGAAATGATCTATGGAGAGAATCAAGTCAAGTTAAAGAGTGGAACCAGATATTTTGAAATTTCTTATATATACCTAATACCTAATAATCACAGTTATAGATTACTTTTATTTCAGAAATGCATGTAGATTCATTTATTTTGTCATCTGCTCAAGTTAACAGTATTAATATTAAAAAAGTGTCCTTTCTTTCACAGGTTCCCAGCTGTATTGTGTGGCTATTTTATATTTCTGCATTACATTTTTGGTCCATTTTTCATAAAATTGTGGTTTTCTGGCAAATTAGTGGCAAATCATTAAAGACTGAAGTTAGAAAATAATGACAAACATTTGAGTTTCAGATTTCATACCTTTCAGAAAATTCATATTAATGCAAGACCTACTATTAGAAAGTTTATAAGAGCAATATTTAAATATTGCCTTTATTTTGGGGCCTTTGTCCCACTTCTGTGTATGGCTTTGTCCAGATGTCTTGCTCTGAGATTGAGAATTATGACAAATGTGTCAGGGCCATCACAGTCAGCCAAAGACATTTCAAATTGTGACATACTTGTTGCACCCCACTCCCCCATGTAGTGACTCCTTGATATGACCAAGCAAGGCAAGGAGCAGTTATGCAGTGTAAGTGTGCAGAGTATCCCCCCATCCAAGGTAGACACAAGTACTACAGTGGCTCTTCATCTGTTCTTGCTTGATTTTGCAGAATATTATGGTTTTCTGTCATATTTTTATACTGTTGATTTATGCTTCTTATTATGCAGAAAGTGCCTGTTGCTCTGTGCTTAAGTAGCAATGCTTTCATGACCATCAGGTAAGCTTGTCTAAGATTGCAAGATGCAAGTAAGCTTTAATAAGCATACAGTTAAAAAATTACTAACATTGAAAGCCTTTTTGTTGTTGCCATGCAAAGAATACTTAACATAACTAGATAATGTTTAAGCTTTGGGTACTGAAATGCATATGAAAGTATTTATAATAAAGGACAGTATTACAGTATTTTAAGAAGATCGTTACCTCTGTTGGAGACTTACAGTTGTCTTTGCAGGCTTTAACCATAAACTAAGCAGAATGCCAATCTATCATGTGTGGTCCATAACCTGTGCAGTAATCCTTTAAGCAATTTACCTTGAGCTTGTTTCTTGTTTGCTGTTCATTTTTTACTCTGATCATGTTTTCCCCATGAAACAAGTAGATAGTTGTTGTCAGGCAGCAGGTCTTTTTTGGGTAAGAAACATTTTTACAAGTGGGGGTATCACAGAGATTGCTACTTTCAGCATATTACTTGGTACTTTTATAAAGCTGAATATAAATTATAATTAGAACTGCAGTGCAAGGAGAAGATGGTTTGAGTTGAGTGATGCTTGTTTTTCTTATACTTGACTTTGTCTGGCATTCCAGTAATGTATTTAAAAAAGTAATTTATTTTTTCATGCCTCACAACCTTTTTGTTTCCATCTAAATATTAAGTAAGCTGTCATGCAGCCAATGCATTGAAATTTTTTTTTCTTCTACACTTCATTTTGTCTTGATTGGACTCTTATAATGATGGTTTGGCAGCCAGGGTGGAGTATTTAAAGTTCCATTTTTTGTAGTTTTGAGCATAGCTCCTACACTTCCTAGTTGGCCACACCCCTTCCCATTGGCCCCACCCATTCAGCTGTCTCCTGCAGCCCCTCTTTGATTTGAAGTCACCAGCCGCCACTGAGTCTGTTTATAAGGTTATTTAAGTTTAAGTTACTAAGCCTCAATCCTGATGTCTTTGTATATAATAATGTTGCTTGAACTGAACGAACAAGTGTTCATCTGTTTTATCCTGACCAGACGAGCGACACCCTCTATGACCAGGGAAACCCATACCATGTTTTTAAACTTATTGTAAGCATTCACCATCCAACCCAATACTATATTCATGGGCAACTTTAATTTCCCCATTATTAAATGGGAATGCTACACAACACCAAACATACAAACCAAGGGATTCCTGGATTTTGTAAATACAATTTCCTTGGACCAGATTGTCAATACACCAACCAGGGGTGCAACCATACTGGATCTGGACCTCACTATTATGGGAGAGTGCTGCACATCCCCTAGTGTATTGTCTTTCCTGGTAAGGTCAGACCACAAAATGGTCTCCTTTGAAGTAAAAATAAAACCTGGACCTCCAGCTTACCTTAGAATACTCAGAAACAAATATAAGGCTAATTTCCTGCTATAAAGTGATAACTTGGCAAAATGTCAAGCCCTCATAAACCCTGAGAACACTGCTGCTTATGCAGAACTGTTCACAGAAACACTACACAAGCATGTTAATAGCTGCATAGAGGTAGCTGCACCCACCAGGAAGAAGTACAGAACTAAAAAAAAAAAAGCCAGCCTGGTGGAATCACAAAATCAGTATTACAGAAGGAAGAAAATCATGGCAAAAATTAAGAGGTGCAGAACATAGAAGAATGAAAGCACTCTCATCAAACTAAACTAACAAACAAGAGAACAAAAAGTCTACCAAAAACAGATTTCAGGTACATTTGGCCTCCCAGGCCAAGGACAACCACAAGGCATTCTTTAGCTATGTCCGCAACCACAAAGTCAATACACAATTGTGTGCAGAACTCACTGTAAATGCAGCCACCTATTCTGACCCAGTATAGCAAACCTACTGGGCAACAAATTCATCCCCAACTTTACCTCTTTCTCTCTCTCTCTCCCTCTCAACCTTCACTCAGGAAATACCAGCAAATATAACTACCCCCATGCTATCACTAGGGAACAGGTCCTTAATGCTCTCTCTCTATGGCCAAGAACACTACATCAATGGGCCCAGGTAGTATGCTAGGATGCCTTCTAAATAGCAGGAAACATGACTTATTAGGTGCTCAGGAATTGCTATTTAACTATAGCCTCCAAACAGGCATCGTGCCTCATGAATGGAGAACAGCAACAGTCGTCCCTCTGCACAAATGTCCATCCCAGATCTTAGTATCTATAGATTTTTTTAGAATTGCTTTGAGGTTTTCATTCAGTGGATTCAGACAGTTATTCTTCCACTGTTCATTGCTGTTCCTGAACAGTTTTTGAAATTTTGCTTCATTACTGACACATTTCTTGGTTTGTTCTACATTTTTTGTATAATTATTTATAATTTTAAGAATGTTATTTATTCAGTGCATGTATAATCGTCTGAAATAATATTTTATAATGCTCACAATACTATTGTAACTTGTTGTTCATACTTCCATTCATGTGCTTCACTTTGATTCCATAAAAATGCTTAGGAAACAAGCACTGATGTAAAGCTGAAGGTGAGATTGAGCAGTATCCCTCATGAATAACAAAGGTTTTATTTGGTGACTGATGAAATGAATTTAATATACACACATAATATAAGAAAACCTGAATATAGTATATTGTGGAAGTAAGCCATTAGAAGCATTCTTAAACATATGTCCCAGCAGAGATGGATATAGCAAGTGACTACAATACTAAAACAGTAAGTGCACTTAATTAAAGCTGCATTTTGGTACCAGTGGTAGACAAGAATTGCAGCACACTAGAAAAGTCACTGTGAAACATACTTCTGAAAAGTCCCTGATTTTGTCTCAAGATTTTGCTCTGTTTCTCATGAAAGCTCTAATCTTGAGATGAACCACTGAATGTTAAAGTTAATAAATAATGCCACACATACAGACTTAATTTTTTCTCAGAAAATGATTTTTGGCACATTTTTTTTTATTCTATGAATTTTTTAAAGTGGTCAGTGACTAAACAGAAATCTATCCATGATTTGGGGTTTTGGGCCCTGATGCTAGACACTAGTGCCATCTGGGGTTATGCTGCCTAGCCAGCAGCTTTAGTGCATGTTTTTGCAGGTATGCGTGATCGTGAAAGTTAGCTTTTTTTAGATGGGAATTCTTACAAGCACTGGGATTTAGATAAAGGCAATTTATTGAATATTTTCTGTCAGAAACATCAGACTGAAAAATGTTTTATTACTCTACTTATTTTACTGTTAATGCAAACAAACGGAAACCAGTAAAATGCACAAAAGCAGTCCGGACAAGCACCGTAAAGCCCAAAAAAATGTTAAAGTCCTTATTGTAAAGGCTGTTTGCAGTACAAGCTGCAACACTGAAATTGAAGTCCACTTGCATGTATAAAGCCACACTGAAGTCGGAAAAAAACTTGAACCTTAATGCACTTTATTATTAAAACAAGCATTTTCGCTGTGGTTAAAACTACAGCTTCATCAGAGGCAAAAGTAGAATGCAGTGTCAGAGTCAGGTTTTTATACAACACACCCTCGCCTTAATTAGTAATGCAATCACAATGAAGGCGTGTTAGCAGCATTTCTTACAAAAGTAAATTCAGGGAGTAAAAGCTCTGTTTAGGAGCATTCTCAAAAGTGTGTAGTTTCATACTTTTAAAACAGTTGGAAACCATGAAACATTGATGCATCAGCAGTTTGTTACTTTCATACACCAAGCAAATGTGCATTAAAAGCATGAAAGTGTGTAAGAAATATATACACAATAAAAGCAGTCTAAAAACAATGCATACCAGGTCTGCATATAAAAATGTTTATAGAAAAGTGTTTGTAAAAAAGTATCTAGTGAAATCACTACCTGCAACTATAGTTGGAAGCCTTGCTAAGGGTGAGTCTTAAAAGTAGTGAAAAGTATATGTTACTACAAATTACTATTAAAGTAAAATAAGATGAAGTGAAAAGTGAAGTAAGACAAAGGTAAAGGAGTTATCTTTTATAGCTCCTCATTTTCAGGACACAAGCTATATTGCAATGTTCATTCAAACCTGGGTACGAAAATGAGTCTAGTAATATTTGCCATTCTAGCTCCTTATTCTCCAAAAAGAGAGGTACTGGACCCCCTCTTTCTGTTTTCTTGACCTGGTCAATTGCAATAAAATGAAAGCTATGTCCTTGATGTTTCATTACGTGTTTAGCTAAAGCGTTTTCTTTTTTCAGTTTCCTTATGGCATAATCATGTTGGTACAGCCTGTCCCGTAGTCTCCGGTCAGACTTGCCTATGTAAAATGCTTCACAGCAGTTACACTTAGCTAAATAAACTATGGATCTAGAATCACAATTAAGCTTATGTGTAATGTGATACTTTTTGTTGCGTATTACAAAGGAATTGGAAGCCTTCACAAGATGGCAATAGTTACATGCCCCGCACTGAAAACAGCCTTTTATTCTAGTCATTAGCTCCGTCTGTTTACTTCTTTCTAGCAAAGTTTTCAAATTATTGCCTCTCCCATATGCTATCAGAGGTTTTGTGTCTAACTTGTCCATGAGTTCCTCATTATTTGTTATGTAATACCAATTTTTATAAAGTATAATTTGAATATTCCTCGAGTCAATACTGTAGTTTGTGATGAAACTATTTACAAACGAGGTCCCTGTTATCTCAGTGTTGGAGGTTGCCCTAAGAAAGGGTATGTTCTCCCCTTCCCTCGGATTAGCTTCTAAGTCTTCCTCTTGTCCACTGAAAATTTTGTGTGGAAGTAAGGGTAGAAATTGACCTTCCCTTCTTTTATTGTTAAGCTCATCCATTATTTCTTCAAATAAAGTATTTGGGTATCCTCTGTTGGTGAACATTACTTCCAAGATTTTGCATTCTTCTTGGAATAGTATCTCATTACTGCACATCCTAGCTGCTCGAATTAGCTGTCACTTTATAATAGCCTTCTTTTGCTTGAATGGATGGCAGCTGTTGTAATGTAAAAAGGAATTGCAGTAGGTTGGTTTTCTGTATATCTTTGAAGAATATTCACAATTGTTAACTTCTTTATACAAGTGAACATCAAGGTAGTCAATGCTTAGCTCTGAGAATTTAGATGTGAATTTTAAAAAGTCAGTTGTGTTATTAATAGAAGAAACAAATTCATTTGCTAGTGTCTCATCGCCATCAAAAAGGATGAAAATATCATCCAGGTACCTTGTGTAGAACTTGATGCGGTTTGTTGTGTTAACATCCTTAAGAATGTTGTCAACCTCCCAGTAGGCCATAAATAGGTTAGCTACGGTAGCACCACATGGGGACCCCATAGCTACGCCTTGTTTCTGGAGATAATATTTCCCATTAAAGATGAAGAAGTTGGACGTAAGTATGATGTCTAAAAGTTGGGATACTAAATCAATTTCATTTTTGGGTGCTCCCAAATGATCTAACATTAGTGAAATCCACTCAATAGCCTCCAGGTGAGGTATAGACGTGTATAGATCTATGACGTCAATAGTAAGGAAGTTCAGTGAGTCGCTGTAATCAATTTCACTTATCTTTTTTAAAAATGTGCACGAGTCCTTGCAAATGTGTGATATTTTCTTAATATATTTGCTCAGGATAATTTCTACAAGTTGGGCACTGGGGTATGTAAAAGAGACTCGGCTATCAATCAGTGCCCGGATTGGCGGATTAACCAAGTTTTTATGAATTTTTGGTATACCAAAAATTACTGGTGTCCTAGGCATTGTGAAGTCAATGTAATTGTAGGTGTCAATATCAATGCACCCACTAATAAATAGGTCCCTTAAAAAACCCCTAGTCCTAGAAATTGGCATGTTCATCTCATTCAGTTACGATGAACTATAAGCTGGACTATCGAGGACAGTTTCCATTTTACTAATATATAGAAAGTTGTCAAAGATTACAAGCCCACCTCCTTTGTCAGGTTTTACTACCCTGACAGTTGCTTTACATAAGTTTTCCAAGCCTTGTAGTTGTTCTTCTGTGATGTTATAGTCCAACCGGTCGTTTTTAGTATGTGAAAAAGTGACCATTTGTCTGAGGTCCAATTCACAAGTTTTTTTCAAAAAGTGTTAAAATGTTGTGTAGTGGGGGGTTATAAATACTAGCTAATTTCAAATTAGTATTCATGTTAGTAACATCATTGTTAAACATTACATGCAAATTCAGTTTCCTGACAAAGCATTTCAAGTCAATCAAAGTCTTAACAAGGTTAGATTTAGTTGTAGGAACAAAAGTGTTCCCGAATGCTAGTAGTTCTATCAGGGATGGAGGCACGTGAAAGCTACAAAAATTATAGATTTTAAAGTCGCCTTTTTCATTCGTTAAGATACTTAAGTCACCTAACATGTTGTTGTTAGTGATAGGCGTTGAATTGGGAGTAGGGTCACCTGTTACTATCGTCTGGACCAGTTCTTGTTGTAGTAAGGGCGCTGTTTCGGGTTCCCTAAAAAATGCCTTCCCTGATTTTCATACCTTTGTTGGTTGTGTTGTTGCCCACTCCTGGTGTTAAAGCAGCTTATCCTAAACTAATGGCTTCAACTAATACTCAAGTTGACAGTACTATTACAGAAACTGGGAATGAAAACAATGAGCCAAAACTAAGTGGAGGTGATGACTGGGATGAAACAGGAACGAACTTTAACTCAGGTGCACCTCCACATGGCAACTATGTGAAAGTGCACAACACCAGGAGTGGGCAACAATGATGTTACTAACATGAATACTAATTTGAAATTAGCTAGTATTTATAACCCCCCACTACACAACATTTTAACACTTTTTGAAAAAACTTGTGAATTGGACCTCAGACAAATGGTCACTTTTTCACATACTAAAAACGACCGGTTGGACTATAACATCACAGAAGAACAACTACAAGGCTTGGAAAACTTATGTAAAGCACCGGTCAGGGTAGTAAAACCTGACACAGGAGGTGGGCTTGTAATCTTTGACAACTTTCTATATATTAGTAAAATGGAAACTGTCCTCGATAGTCCAGCTTATAGTTCATCGTCACTGAATTAGATGAACATGTCAATTTCTAGGACTAGGGTTTTTTAAGGGACCTATTTATTAGTGGGTGCATTGATATTGACACCTACAATTACATTGACATCACAATGCCTAGGACACCAGTAATGTTTGGTATACCAAAAATTCATAAAAACTTGGTTAATCCACCAATCCAGGCATTGATTGATAGCCGAGTCTCTTTTACATACCCCAGTGCCCAACTTGTAGAAATTATCCTGAGCAAACATATTAAGAAAATATCACACATTTGCAAGGACTCATGGACATTTTTAAAAAAGATAAGTGAAATTGATTAAAGCGACTCAGTGAACTTCCTTACTATTGACGTCATAGATCTATACATGTCTATACCTCACCTGGAGGCTATTGAATGGATTTCACTAATGTTAGATCATTTGGGAGCACCCAAAAATGAAATTGATTTAGTATCCCAACTTTTAGACATCATACTTATGTCCAACTTCTTCATCTTTAATGGGAAATATTATCTCCAGAAACAAGGCGTAGCTATGGGGTCCCCATGTGGTGCTACAGTAGCTAACCTATTTATGGCCTACTGGGAGGTTGACAACATTCTTAAGGATGTTAACACAACGAACCACATCAAGTTCTACACAAGATACCTGGATGATATTTTCATCCTTTTTGATGGCGATGAGACACTAGCAAATGAATTTGTTTCTTCTATTAATAACACAACTGACTTTTTAAAATTCACATCTAAATTCTCAGAGCTAAGCATTGACTACCTTGATGTTCACTTGTATAAAGAAGTTAACAATTGTGAATATTCTTCAAAGATATACAGAAAACCAACCTACTGCAACTCCTTTTTACATTACAACAGCTGCCACCCATTCAAGCAAAAGAAGGCTATTATAAAGGGACAGCTAATTCGAGCAGCTAGGATGTGCAGTAATGAGATACTATTCCAAGAAGAATGCAAAATCTTGGAAGTAATGTTCACCAACAGAGGATACCCAAAATACTTTATTTGAAGAAATACTGGATGAGATTAACAATAAAAGAAGGGAAGGTCAATTTCTACCATTACTTCAACACAAAATTTTCAGTGGACAAGAGGAAGACTTAGAGGCTAATCCGAGGGAAGGGGAGAACATACCCTTTCTTAGGGCAACCTCCAACACTGAGATAACAGGGACCTTGTTTGTAAATAGTTTCATCACAAACTACAGTATTGACTTGAGGAATATTCAAATTATACTTTATAAAAATTGGTATTACATAACAAATAATGAGGAACTCATGGACAAGTTAGGCACAAAACCTCTGATAGCATATACGAGAGGCAATAATTTGAAAACTTTGCTAGAAAGAAGTAAACAGACGGAGCTAATGACTAGAATAAAAGGCTGTTTTCAGTGCGGGGCATGTAACTATTGCCATCTTGTGAAGGCTTCCAATTCCTTTGTAATACGCAACAAAAAGTATCACATTACACATAAGCTTAATTGTGATTCTAGATCCATAGTTTATATAGCTAAGTGTAACTGCTGTGAAGCATTTTACATAGGCAAGTCTGACCGGAGACTACGGGACAGGCTGTACCAACATGATTATGCCATAAGGAAACTGAAAAAGAAAACGCTTTAGCTAAACACATAATGAAACATCAAGGACATAGCTTTCATTTTATTGCAATTGACCAGGTCAAGAAAACAGAAAGAGGGGGTCCAGTACCTCTCTTTTTGGAGAATAAGGAGCTAGAATGGCAAATATTACTAGACTCATTTTCGTACTCAGGTTTGAATGAACATTGCAATATAGCTTGTGTCCTGAAAATGAGGAGCTATAAAAGATAACTCCTTTACCTTTGTCTTACTTCACTTTTCACTTCATCTTATTTTACTTTAATAGTAATTTGTAGTAACATATACTTTTCACTACTTTTAAGACTCACCCTTAGCAAGCCTTCCAACTATAGTTGCAGGTAGTGATTTCACTAGATACTTTTTTACAAACACTTTTCTATAAACATTTTTATATGCAGACCTGTTATGCATTGTTTTTAGACTGCTTTTATTGTGTATATATTTCTTACACACTTTCATGCTTTTAATGCACATTTGCTTGGTGTATGAAAGTAACAAACTGCTGATGCAGCAATGTTTCATGGTTTCCAACTGTTTTAAAAGTATGAAACTACATACTTTTGAGAATGCTCCTAAACAGAGCTTTTACTCCCTGAATTTACTTTTGTAAGAAATGCTGCTAACACGCCTTCATTGTGATTGCATTACTAATTAAGGCGAGGGTGTGTTGTATAAAAACCTGACTCTGACACTGCATTCTACTTTTGCCTCTGATGAAGCTGTAGTTTTAACCACAGCGAAAATGCTTGTTTTAATAATAAAGTGCGTTAAGGTTCAAGTTTTTTTCCGACTTCAGTGTGGCTTTATACGTGCAAGTGGCTTTCAATTTCAATGTTGCAGCTTGTACTGCAAACAGCCTTTACAATAAGGACTTTAACATTTTTTGGGGCTTTACGGTGCTTGTCCGGACTGCTTTTGTGCATTTTACTACTTATTTTACTAATCTGTTTGTGATTCACTGCATAAAATGTATTTAATTTAGGAAATTACAGTATGCCATGTTTTTTTTATTTTTAAGTTCTTTGTAAAGTAATAATGTTTACTGCTAGTTTTTTTTTTCAAGTTTAACATGATGGCAGTTTTTCAATCACATGCTCTTCATAAAATGCATTGTTAATTTATTCGTGTTCCACTTACTCCCTTAATCCAGTTCAGGGATATAAGTTGGCTGAAGCCGATCCAGGCATGGAATAGTTACATGGATAGGGAGTCAGTCCATCAGGTAATTCTAAACATAAGATGGATATGAAGACAGCAAATCAGCTCTGCTTTCTGCACATACCGATAGGCAGTGTCTACAATGGGGGTTGAAGTCAATAACTTCTCTGGATACAAAGCATTATGTTTGCCATCATCTATAGTTTATGATATGTTATTTACATGAGGCCATATGAATGAGCTGATGACTTGTTTGATGGTTCAGCTGTAATAGCGGAAACTGGTTAAATTATGCA
Organism: Protopterus annectens; assembly: GCF_019279795.1. Taxonomy (NCBI): domain Eukaryota; kingdom Metazoa; phylum Chordata; order Ceratodontiformes; family Protopteridae; genus Protopterus; species Protopterus annectens. Next base: position 1,194,394,913 of record NC_056729.1, on the reverse strand, counting down.
CCTGTAATGCCAGCATCAAATATAAAGTCAAGCATTAAGCAAGAGATACTTGCTGTACACAGCTTAGTATATTTTTTAGAAAATTCCTCAGAAACATTATGGTTCACAGAACCTAGAACATCTATGCCCTCGCAGACTAATGTCTATAATGCATGCTTAGAGATTGGAAGACTCCTCATTTTTTTTTATTTATTGTGGAGGGCAAAAGCTGAAAATAATGTGCACCTTCTTTAAGACTAAGAAGGGTGACATTTAAAGAGGTATGCATTTTTTAATATTAAGTAGGAGGGGATGCAATAATTGGGTCTGAGCATAAAACACACATTTCTGTCTATATATTTTACAACAGCATTGAAAATGTCCATATATTTGTATGGGTAATTTGCTTTACAAATCAGAAAACATGTCTGGATTAGCATATTATTCCACAAACTACTGCAACATCTGGTAATAGGCTGCTATGATTGTGAAAACCCTCTGTATTCTAAGTTTTGGATGAGAATAGTACCAGCTGCAGGACTTAGGAGGCTGAATTCACTGCATTAAATGTTGTTTTTGTTGGTTTGTTATAAATGAACAAAAATACTGACCAATCAATTAATCAATCAAAATAAAACAGTTTCTTGAACTTGTATCACCAAAGTGGCAGACTTGGATAACATGAAAACTGACAAAATAGTTTCTCTGGCACAGGAAACACTGTAATCAGATTATGACAGTTCAAGATATTTTCACCACAACAGTTCTGTGAAGTAGTCATGATGGAACTGCAGGACAGCAAGCAGAATATATTTCATATATTGTAATCTATTCAAATGAAATCATCAAACTTACTTATACTAAAATAACATTTTACCACCATTAATCATAGTTCTGTCAGCACTGTCTTCTAGCATTTCTTTTTTTTTCCTCAAAAATATCTTTATTGATTTATAGAATAACATAACAACAAAACATTGTATATATAGTCATTTAGGAGTTGACTGAAGTTATACAACATGTAAGAGCACATTCCAACTCATGAAAGTGAGAAAAAATAAAATACAAACATTATATACAATATATACAAGTGGTAACCAAGGTGCAAATGATGAAATGAGATTGTAATCATATGAGAAAGTGAAGTATGAGAGTAAATAAATCCTATTTGTGTACAAGGACAGAAAATTTAGAAGCTATTAGTCATTGTTAAAAATAGAGAGGACCTTCTCTAAAACTTTATTATTTAAAGCCATTTTTTTAGGACTTTTGAACATAGTTTTTTGTGCTGAAATGTTTAAGTAAGCCATTGTTCTAAAGGCATTCCAGTTCAATTTAGTGCGGTCAAGCCAATTTTTGGAAATGTAAAGTTTAATGAGAGAGCAAATAAATATGAACACATGTGTGTCTAATTTAGAAAGATGTAACATAGGTATGTGTAGAATTGCAGTTTCCCAGGATAGAGTGGATTTGTGATAACCCATTTTCTGTAACCTTACTTTCAAGGAAGTCCAAAGTTTATGTGAGTAATGGCAATACCAAAAAATATGCAAAAGGTCAGCTTTGGGAAGGAGCAACAAGGGCAAGAAGGAGACTTACTAGCATCAAATTTATTAAGTTTGGAAGGAGTATGATATGCATTGTTATTTATCATCAATTGGGTATAGAACAATTTCTTGAAAGGGGAATGTTCCAGAGTGTTTCTAATGGCCAAGAGTTTTTGTTTCTCAGTTAATTGAGAATTATGTTTATCCCAGAAGTTATAAAAAAGACATAACGAGTCTTGTATTAATTTATTTAACAAGTTATAAAATTTTGATAACATTTTCTCAGGTAATGATAGAGTTTTAATTATTGTATCTAAGTTATTAAGATCTTGCTCCCTTGGCATTGTAAGAGCACATTTAGCCATAACCACATCTCTTAATTGATGTAGAATTAAAGTATATTTACAGTTGACTTTCAGTGTATTTCGAAGATTAGCCAAAGATAAATCTTTATATTTCAAGAGATCCCAAACATATTTATGGCGTATGTATGGACCTATTTATGGCGTATGTGGAAGAACAGTTGATATATGATACGAGTCACAATATCTATATCAATGAAATGGACATATGGAGAAGATATCTTGATGACTGTTGGTTGATGTGGAGAGCGGATGCAGAATTCCTTATGGAATTTTTGGAATATTTGAATTGTAATATGTGGGGTATTGAGTTTAAGTTGACCTATTCTAGATCTGATATAACTTTTTTGGATGTGTTAATTAAAAGAATGGATTTGGACACTCTGGAGAGTGAAGTATTCAGGAAATTTCCACAATTCAATACCCTACTACATGCTACAAGCTTCCACCCCCAACATGTCATCAAGAATATCCCAAAGTCACAGTTCCTTCATATCAAAAGGATTTGTTCCACTTCTTCCACATACGACTATTATAGAAGTGATCTTATATTTAGGTTTAAGAGCAGGGGGAACCAAGGGGGTGACATCACTAGGGCCAGCCGGTTTGCTAATCAACAGGATAGATTTGAGCTACTGTCATATCAGGTTCGAGATATGGAAAAATCACAGACACTCAGATTAGTTACAACTTATGGGAGAAACACTAATAGTTTTATGAATATCATTCGTAGACATTAGCATCTATTAAGATCGGATGATGTTTTGAATAACTATATTGAGGATCGATGTCTCTATTCATTTCGGAAGGGGCGGTCTTTGGGATCCCTATTTAGTCATTTTAAAAAAGTTTATCAAAAGGGTTCACGTTCAGTTATACAAACCAGTTTGACTGGCCAATCAATATTGGGTTGTTATTCATGTGGTCATTGTACGTATTGTCCTAGGGTGTTAAAGTCTAAGAACTTCACTTCACATAATTGTCCACATGTATATAAAGTCCCATTTTTTGCCAGTTGCAATACTACTTGGGTTATATATTTAGCCCGGTGCAATTGTCGGGGATTCTATGTTGGACAAACATCCCGTCCTTTTAAGATAAGGATTGGGGAACATCTGAGTGATATCAAAAATAAGAAATGTTCCAGTTCTTTATACAAACATATTTCCAAACATTTAACAGGAATTTTTAGTTTTATGGTCATTGACCATATCAGGTTTAGGAATAAAGAAGCCCATATATTACATGAAATATTGACTAATAAAGAAAAAATGTGGATTATCAAATTGGGGGCTCTTTTTTCCCCTGGGATGAATGATCATATTTGGTTTGGTTTGTATTTATGCAATCATGTTTTCAGCATGAATACTGTTATATGTATATGTCAATAATTGTATGTACACTAGAGGGCACCTCAAGACCACATTATAAAAGTGAGATATAATGTTAGGTGCGTATGAATCTGGTTCCATCAAGTTTGGTTGCTGAAGAAGGCTTTGGCCGAAACCGGTACAACCATGTTGGTGTACTGTGATATTGTTGATCATCTGTTATGCATTAAATTTTGAACATGCCACAGGAGTCGGGTGCTGGCTTTGTTTTCTTTGTTCGGATACGATATACAGCCGTGCACATGCTGTTCGTGCAGGGGTTATTTTGATGGATTGCACACTATGACTGATGCTCGTGCCATCAGTCACCATCCTGGCAAGCTAATGCCAGACATCTGCTTTCAGCAAGGATTCATCAAAATGCCCTATCAATTTCTCCTGGAAGTCCCTGTGTAGAAAGAACAAGAAAATCTTGCAATATCTGGCACAACAAGCTGGAACTTTGCATTCCACAATGTCTAAGTTAGCCATGGCAACACAGGTTGGCTCAAAGAACAAAAATGTTGCTCATAGGTGCAAACTTTTTCAATGCATTGCATGACACAGCACTAAACCATGGTGCTATTGCATCATCACGGGCCAAAGAGCATACACATGCCATATGCAAGTGTATTCTAATCAGATGTTTCATACTCACTATGATGTGCTGGGTAGCCCAATGAATTATAGCTGCAGTTCAGAAACAGTGATGCTAGGTGCCTTGTGAGCATACGGGATTCGAACAGTGGCTGTGTGTGCTAAAAATACAACAATTTGCCTTTCATCAGAGTGAGCTATTTAGAAAGTGCTGTCTCTTCCTTCAGTGTTTTCTATTTAAGTCTCTCTTGGTTGTACAATCTGACCTTGTAATTACAACATTCTTATACAGACATTCCTAGACATATTTTTTATGTAGCACAGTGTGAGAAACAGTTGACACAACAGTACTATTCACATAACAGATCTTGGTGAATGCAACATGTGAGGCCATACAATACTAGAGTAACCCTATCATACTGTCTGGTTTATTCAGTGGAAACCATACACATTTTCTTCAGTGTCAGGTGACATTTTACTCCTTTATATTTATTTGGTATGACTACTACAAGCAGGATTGTTACTCACCAGCCTCGCGATTCAGCCATTGCAACTGCTGGCATAGGCTTCCTGGTTCACAACCCGCTCAGCTGCAATTAAAGTAGAGAAACATTTATGCATACCTATCCTTCACACACACAGGCTGGAGTTTGGTAAACAATTATTGCTATGAATCCTTATACTCTGCTGGGACATCTCCCCTGTCTCTTGCTTCTTAGACCCACTCTTCCAAGAGCTCCCTCTTCCTCCGTTTCAAGTCGGCATAGTAGTGCCGGACCTGCTCACCAGTCTGAGGGATACCAGTGGCACTGGTGAGATCAAGGGTGAGACTTTCCCAGGCTTCCACTTTATATTGGGAGCCCTGGTACTGGTCCTGCAGCAGTCTCATGTCTTTTTTTTTTTTTTTACCAGGAGTCCTACTATGACCTTGGACTCCTGTATGCCCCAGTGCTGCGCCCAGAAGCACATGCCCTCTCCAACACCTGCCATATTGACTACAGTGGAGAGCTACAACCAGTTATGAGCTATATTCCCACCTTCAGGGTTTAAATACGGCCTATTTCTCACCCTTTGCCATGATTGGACGGTTTTGAAAATGCTGAGCTAAGCTAAGGTATGGGTAAACCTGCTTAGCTAAAGTTGGCAGTGCTTAAAGGGGCAGGTTCAGCATTGCTTACCAATGGGCAAATACACTTAGCTGGTCAATTCATTGTTTAGTACTCATATGTACACAATGCTTACACCCGGTCAACACAGCTGTGCAGTACTAAGCATTGCTTATGTTTTATTATATTGGTCTAACACCTGTATGGGGTTGAATCATCATTCATTACATAATATAGATTTATTTACCTTCCCTGACATCCCCCAATGTGCTGTGATTAATTTATTCTTGTATGACTATACTGTATAGGGAACTTGTGTTTATATGAGTGTTTCACAACTTTATTACACTGATACCTCACATCTGGGCCTAATATACTACTCTGGTTGAGGAAAAATCAGTTACTTCTTACATAAATATGCAAAAAAATAAAATTTTAATGTTTACATATACAAAGTGGAAATGACTTTGGTGAGGCTCAGACTGTGAATGACTACATGCAAGGCATACACTCTAACCGCTACACTATTGCACTTATGCTTACATTGGATGTCTATTGCTTTTTAACTTATTGTGCCATTCAGCTGGGCTAAGCATAGCAAAGCAACGGCCACACCCGCATAGCTATGCTTAAACTTTATTGCATATATATAAAAAAAAGTATTTGTTGTGTTTTTTTATTTGTACTCTTCAGAATATCCATGCTAATGCTGAACCTGTTATTCTATCAACTTTCTACTTTGTGGGACGATTGTCCCTTATGGCTTTGTCCACATTCCTTACTCTGACGGGTTGGGAGGTGTGCACTATGTGCTTATGCTAAATCTGTTATTCTATCAACTTTTGGCTTGGTAGGGACAATTGTCCCTTATGGCTTTGTCCAAATTTCTTACCCTGATGGGTTGAGGATGTTACGAGCGTTCTCACGCGTTTTAAATTGCCGAACGGCAATTCTGTAGTGCAGGGAGCATGTGCATTGTGAGAGATCTGCTCTCAGACACTCCCCCTCTGCTCGTACACGGAACTGTGTCTGTTTTACAGCACAGCAGCATGCCTTCATACATATGCATGGCGTGCTGCCCTGCTGAAAAGGAACGGTCCCTGCCATGCAGGAATACCATATTCCTTCACGGCTGCTTGCTGAATCCAAGGGATTAAATAATGACAAACATTTGAGTTTAACATCCTTCAGAAAATTCATGCTAATTCAAAACCTATTATTCTATCAACTTTCTAAGTTTGTAAGTGCAATATTTAAAATCTGTCCCTATTTGTATCCCCATCATTTTAGACTTTGTTCAGATTGTTTGCTCTAAGAAGTTGAGGGGTGTGTGTATATATATGTGTAGGTGCACATTTCAGACACAGACACACACACACACACACACACACACACACACACACACACGCACAGATTCTTTTTTTTTTTTTAATTATCATGTATATGTATATGCATGCCTTTAAGAAAAGGTGCCCATATGAGCAATTATGGTGCTGTAGTGCTACAATATACGTAGCTGTCTGTGGCTAACATGATGAAACCTGATCTAATTTTTTTGCCTTGTGTGTGTGTGTGTGTGTGTGTGTGTGTGTGTGTGTGTGTGTGTGTGTGTGTGCACATTTGTCTAATGGCAAAGTGGCACAGTTTCAGCATACAGACAGCCTTGATAGTTAATATAGCTGTCGGTGAAGCATGCTAATGCTGTTATTTATTCTTATCTTTAGTCTTATTTGCAAATGTACTGTGCACCTGCTGCCCGTTTGATGCACAGTAACCTATTGCTTCTGAAGCTATAATGCATAGATGTCTGGTTTAAAAAAGACATCTTTTCACTGCTGACCTAGTCTGTTAGGAAATGCTCTTCCATTTAAAATAAGGAAAACTAACAGCCTTTTTTTTTTTTTTTAAGAAAGTTCTGGATTATTAGTCAGGTAACAGGGTATTTGATCCTACACTGATAAGTGACAGACTCCTTTAAGTCTTAACTTAAGGCTATGAGCTTTGTTAAACAAACACTGAAACATTTTTGACAGCCTGGACAAAACACTGAAACATTTTGACAGCCTGGACAAACTGAGAATTTGGGGGGGGGGGGTGATGGCATATATACAGTTAACACTAATTAGACAAATGTTAACACAGCTACATCTCTGTTTCCCCTCAACAAACCGTGGTGATAACAGAAATCACAAAACAGCACCATTGTTGATTAGTATATTCAATTTTCATAGTGGATGCAAGACTGCTATAGACCTAGTCTCTCTTACAGACAACATCATTTGAGCATGGGCTCTAGTTATCAAACTAGTATCTTTGCTGACTTGACCAAAGCATTTGGGTTCTGTTATTCATAACAGATTGTTAGTGAACTTATGCTGTATATTGAAACATATTTCAAGTTTCATTGTTCGTTGGATATATAGTTGACTTACAGGCAGGTCATTTAGAGTACTATTTAACAACTGTAAATCTGAGCCACATCCCACTGGTACAGGAGTACCCCAAGACTTAGTCACTGGACTGCCTATCTTCTGTTAGTTCATTAACATTCCTTGAACATTTCACTGGTGCATTAGATTCAGGCAAATTAGTTCACACTGCCTACGTGTGTGTGTGTGTGTGTGTGTGTGTGTGTGTGTGTGTGTGTGTGTGTGTGTGTGTGTGTGTATATATGTATATATATATATATATATATATATATATATATATATATATGGGTCTATATTAAAATCTCAAAGTCTGACAATATCGAATACGATATTGTCGACACGAGAATAGCGAAAGTGCACTACATTGAACATTTAAACTGAAAATCTCCATGGGGGAGATTTCCATTTACTTCAATGTAGTGTGTTCTTGGAGTTTGTATATTTGAGTAGGGGGTATGGGGGGCATAGCCCTCCACGTGGGGGGTGCAGGAGAGGCTTGTCCGCCTGTCTACACACTAGTTCGTTTTTTTTTTGTTGTTTTATTTAGTATTTTTTGCGGGTTTCTATGGTTTAAGATTTCGATCACTAAAGGTCGATCTTTAGGGATTCGAAGTTTTAAACCTTCGAGATTATAATAAAGACCCGTATATATGTATGTAGTGCATTCCGACATTGGATCCACACTCTGAACCTCTCACTGCAAAACATCTGAACAAAGGTACTGTAAATGGAGATAAAGGGACCCAAAATAGGGACCTCTTGTAATTATTGCCATTATCCCTTTCTCCGCAGCTGAATTGTTCTGCCTTGCAAGTCTTGAACCCAGGACCCTGCACAACTTAGCCACAACAAGTTACCACTAAGCCATCTGAGCTGTAATATGTTGGGATGATTTATCGAACGTATCATGCAGAACAGTCAGTTTACCATAAGGAATGTACAATGTGGAAGAGCTAAACATTCTAATGATACACACACACACACATATATATATATATATATATATATATATATATATATATATATATATATATATATATATACACACACATACATATATATATAAAGATATAAATACTTATAGATATATATAAAGAGAGTATATACAGAGGGTGCACAGAATATCAAACAGCCATTATTCCTACAGTTGCTACCTTTTCAAATGGCCAGTGTCTGATTCTTTCCTACAAATGAGAATTATTGCATGAAACATATACCCACACACAATGCAAAGGACATGAGATCACACAAGTTTGCATATATAAATGTTTATTTGTGTACTATTTCAGTTTATGCCATTTCTCATAGTATTTAGGTGTTTGAAATACGTAATAACTGATGCAACTCTCAAAGAAAACATATGATACAGTAATCTGCAAAAAATAACATACGTTGCTGTCTAGGCTAAAGCCTTCAAGTAGTACAAAAGTAAAAAACACACTTGCCTTGAAGACAAGAATCAATCAACACTTAATTACAGATAGTTCAACAGCTTCCCATTAATCAACCCCCTAGAGGGAAAAGCATCAATTGTCACAATGTAAATGTATCCATTATATAACAATGCTTAACTTAAAACATCACTATCACACTGACAAACAGAACTGTGTGTAAGACAGTAAGCTATAGCTCACCACTGTTCCCATGGTGAAATGTATGAAAATGTACAGCCATATACCTTTATGTTTCTTATTACTGATATTCCTCACATGTTGTAACAGCCTAGGTTAAAAACATTTTATACCCCTCCCCCATAAAATGTCTTACAAGTGCATATAACAGTGTTCTCTATACACTGGCCTCCAAACTGTACAGAGTCACACATGTTTTGTCCAGCTGTATCCTATATATATATATATATATATATATATATATATATATATATATATATATCACTGGAATGACAGCAGGAATGCCAGCACTAAATAATGATAGACCATACCTGTCAACCTCTTACTGCATGACAGCTGGACAAAGACTGGTATATAAGTGGAGGACAGAGGCTGAAACACAGGGCCATATTTGATATATTGCCGTTATACACTGTGAAAGTTACTGGTGTTACAGGATTGGTTGCAACATACCCTTACTCAGGAATATGAAGTTAGAAACACAAATGGATGTTGCCATGTACTGATAGCAATCAACAGAGAGAATGCCACTGATATGTCAGGGACAAGACCTGTGTGGGGAACAGACAAAACATAACAGAAATCCTCTGGCCATCATGTGGATAGGCCCACAGTTGACAGCTATGCAGACAGACTGCACTCCATGCAAAACTAGCATCTACACACAAACCCTGTAAAACTAGCAGTATTCAATGCATATAACAGCAATACTCACACACTGTCCCTAGGTCTGGAACCTTATACAAACACGTAGTTGGCCTGTGTCCACAAGTCCTGTTGTAAGAGGTATTCCTACCTGCTGTCTGTAACACTGCTTTCCCCCACACATAAAGAATATCTTCCATACAGGAAAGGTAAAGGGACAACGCCCACATGATGTAGTTATTTATAGTAGTGGGTTGCTATGACATTGGCTATTGCAAGAACTACACAGCTGCCTGCATGCAATTATCAAGTGGAGAACAGCAACTGGTGCAGAGGCCATCACCTGAACATGAGCATCACCTACAAAAGCCATGCTGCAACCTATTCAAACCAGCTTGATCCCAGTAGTGGGGAGAGAGAGAGAGACAAACACACACCAAATAAAACACATAAACAAAACCTCAAAATAAGAAATAAGAAACAAGAAGACAACCTGTACACAGCAGGAACTTGAAGATAAAGCAGGTATGTGAAACATGTAAGCATGTAATTGAATGTAGTACTTGGTCTGTAATAATGGAATAGATGATTATGAAAGATGTATATGTGCCATTAATACTTGCTGTAATGATGTCCTGCTGAACAAATGCTATGGACATAACATCTGGCTCTGTCTGCAGTGGGCCATACCTGTCAGCTGTGCAGATCTTCACAGAATGTCAAGATTTATCCATCATAGTGTTTAATCTGTTCCTCCAAACAGCTATATTAGTCTGGCAAACAGCTGGAGATGGAAGTAATGAAGTCATGACAGACAAATGAGTTTCAGATCCCACCACCTTCAGAACAGTCATGGTAATGCAAAATGCATCATGCTACAAACTTCATAGGTTTGCAATAGGCATAACTATGATCTGTCCCTGTATATCCCCCCTAATGTTAGGCTTTGTCCACATGTGATGCTGTAAGAGGTGGATAGATTGGGTCACAGCTGAGAAGCCTGACACACCCTAGGAAAGGACAGCTCACATATGGCAACCAGTACAGTGTCTGTCAACCAGTCATGTCTGTGCCACTGCTAGGCCAGTTAATGGGATGTTGCCCATATCCATATGTTACCTGTGAATATGAGTATTATACATGTTTGTATTGTAAATCTAGGATACCTATATAGGGCATGACCATAGTAAAGCACTGTTGCAGATGTGTGTGATAAACTGCATGTGATATATTGAATTAAAAACATTCAACTGTACAGTGTTCTTCTGGAAAATGTTCACAGTTGTGACAGATATCTGTAGTCAATTACACATATACTTGTGTTATTAATACTTTATCAAAACTGACTTCCCTGTTTTGTCACCCAGTGATGTGGACCAATGACCAGAAGTCCTGGTATAACAGGTTGAGATGTATAATTGAGCTGCAAGATTGTAAATACAGTGTGCCATAATGACACACAACACAATGTAAACCAGATATCCCCTGAGCATGTGTATGTATGCGTATGTTCAGCTGAAAGGCACAGAAGTAATAACATGGGTCACAAGCAGTCCAGAAAATAGGATGTACATGTTGCACATATGTGTAATATCACTGTCACTGCATACAACAAAAATTAAGTGTGTACTGCTACTGATTGTTGCATTGCCATGACACTGATATGGGTACTACAGTAGGCAGGCTTATAACATAGTAATCAGAGAAGTGTACAACTGTGTTATGACCCACTGTCCATACCTACCACTGACACCCATATACACTGGATATCAAAGTGTACACACCCCTGTTGGAATGCCAGGTCTGTGTGCTGTATGCCAATGAGATTATAGAAAGTCATGTCAAAATGTTTCACACCTCAAATGTGACCCATAACCTGTACAGTTCTATTGAAAAAGAAACAATGCTGTTTCATGGAAGGTGAGCAACCATTGCCAAGTGAAGATGTGATATGATGTTAGAGTACAAACCAAGACAAATGGATGCTGTAATCATCTCAGCAGGTGTTCATACAACATATCAGTGTAAGGGTGTGCACATACATTCAACTGGCTTACTATACTGAGTATTAATTTCCATATGTTTCCACAGGACAGGTTGTTATGTTCCCTGTTGAACTGACCAGGCTATAGGACACATCACAGGTGAGGATTGTGCTGACATGTGCTTTTGTGGGGTCATGTTCCAACTGCACAAGTACTATGCATTATAACAGGGGTGTGTACACTTCATATCCATTGTAGCTATAAGGAATCAGCAGTACCTTACCTGTACAACCATCCTAAAAATGGAACTCTGTTCCTACTAGCATTCAAAACACATCATCCAAAGCATCCTTTAAAGACCTCATCAGGCAACATCTCAAGCAAAGTTGGAAGTGCCATGATTGCTCCCCAGGCTAGTGAAAGCGGATAACATATACATACTAAATCTAGAGCAATTGATAATAGTTTTTCAATCTTACTCACAAACACTGGCTAATCTACAATGTATGTACTGGACCTGTGTACTATTTATGTATTCTACCTACGTTCCAAAGTTCAGCCGTACACCACAAATCTATTACTTACCTTTATTTTTAAAATTAATATTTTTTTGATTGTTCTCTCCACTGTAACTGTTTGTGCCACATACCACTGTAAAAACATGTCTCTTGTAATTTGTGTGTGTACTGATCATAATTAAATAACTAAATGTGTCTGTAATTTTTCTTTATGGAGCTTTTCTCCCCGGGCCTCTGCTGAAAAAGGGCCTTTTCAGCTCAGTCAGACACCCCCGGTTAACAAATGTAAAATAAAATAAAATAAATAAATCCTCCACCAACAACAGAGTAATCCTCCTTGGACAGCACCAAGACACAAAGCACGTAATAGGTTGCTATAGTGGCTGTACAAGGGTACATAGGTGCACACCACAAGTTGGAAGCAAGTGCACCTCTATCTGAGTAAGCATGTAGGTTCACAGATGACTTCCTGTAAGGATGACTATAAGTAGAAATCAAACATATCCAAACCACCAAGGCCAATTGCAACCATGTCTCCACATACGTACGCAGTCTCACGGCCAGTAACACAAGTCAACTTGTACTGGGAGTAAAGTACACCTCATACACACATGCCATGGATACAGGCAATCTGCATCAGACAGGATAGGCAGGAACAGTGGCACCCTGTCCACAACATTAGTACAGGGGGATAATCAACCATACTCCTGCCCACATCAATGGTCAGCTTGGACATAATGCCAGCTGATAGCAACAACAGCAAGTCTCCGTGGGGTATGAGAACATAACAGTTTGCCTCCTACAATGAACACAGGCATGTGCTCACAGTTTCATCACACACTACAGTCAAACACACACATGCCACCATCCACATGGAAGATGGCCACTGTCATCCCTCTACACAGAAATGAATGGTGACTAGTGGATTATGCCATTAAGTGTCCAATATGGGGGAATTAGACAGGACAGGGCCAGGAGTGTAATGCAAGATATCAAAGCCATGATGGCTTATGGTGTTATGGTATAGTCTGGATTATTTGCAAGTAATATTCACTGTTGATGTGCATGTGGACAACCGTATGAGGTCCTGTGACTTTTTTTCCTGTTTATGTCTTCCAGGTACAATGTCCCAGGAACATCTTCCCGCATTCACAAACCTGGAAAACGATGCAATCATCCAATACCTCATCATACATCATGTCATCCTATTCATCCGCAGGGCCCAGGATCTGCAGGAGAGGACCGGCCTGTGGAATGAGCTTGTCCATAGGGTAAACGACATTGACCTGCACAACCGTAATTATGAGCAGGTGCGGCATCGCTGATCTGATCCGCCACACCTATCAGCGTGCTGCTGCAGTTAAGAGGGACCAGCTAGCCACAGGTGGCGGTCATGCCATCCAGCCCCTACTGACACATGCTGAGGAGCTCCTCACCAGCCTTGGGCGAACTGCCCACCAACCAAGCCAGCAGGCTGAAGACAGCATTGTGGGGGTGGGTTCCACCCACACAATGGACGAGGAGTGTGCAGGTAAGGCCCCAGGGCACATTACTAGACCACTGTTGCTTATCCATTTTCATCTTTAAAGTATCTACATGCATATGTCAGATAAGATAGTCTGTTTCTGCACTGTAGTAATGAACAGATGTGCATAATTTCTAGTATTGTGGGTTTGTACTATTGATGTGCTGATATGTTGTTCCCACCCTGTACCAATGCCACAGGTGTGGCTACACATTACTTCTCTCGCATAACTATTTAGGTCCCTCTGATATACAACTGGAGCAGCAGCTTGTAACTGGTGAGTATGGTGTTGTTTTGTTCAGGGTTGCCAATACACCGGCCATGTTATGGTCATGCTATTTGCCATGCACACATTTAACACACCTACCCATAATGCATATTGTACATGTTCAGTTATTGTTGGTGTTAACTGCACTGCATCACAGTGGTCACCATGGTGGCATATCTGAATGGTATGTAAGAGTCCTGCAGTATACCTAACAAACTGTCAGTAAAAGATGTGTGGACAGAGATGAAAATAATTATGGGACAAATGGCCTACAGTAGGGACATGTCTGAAACATTTACCCTTATACAGTGGCTACAACAGTGTATACTAACAACTTCTCAGTGCAAGATGTGAGAACAGAGATGAACATAATGGTGGGACAAATGGCCTACAGTAGGGACATGTCTGAAACACAGTGGCTACAATAGTGTATACACCACTATTACAATGGCAACTGTTCCTGATAATAGCAATGGCAAACCACAATACCACATCTTTTACAACCTGTAATGTGATCCTAACATGAGCAATGAATGTGTAATATGGAATCCTATGTTAGGACAACAAATATGGGGAATACATATCTTAACAAACACTGGAAGCATATGTGTGCACACACTCCAAATAACATTGGAAGCAGCTTGTGGGGTACTGACAGCATTCACTCTTCTTGAATACACACCTTCCATCAAGTACAGAGCCTCAATGTCACACCAAGTAATGGTCTGCTGTCCAAGAAGTATGTCCATGACATTTGCCCACTCACCTGCAACAGAGGCAGCCATGGCTTGCACACATCTTACAAACCATGATATGGATCTCATATCAAAAGGTAGCACTCAGGGTGGGAAAAGTAGCCTTACTTCACCATTGCATATACCATGGCAAACAGTGCAGACAGTTATGTATGTGTGTATGAAGTATGGGACAACACTGATGTAGAAAGTAAACTGATGCCCATCCAAAACAGATGACAAACCTTGTTGCAAACTGGTCATGGAGGCTGCCCAGTAACATGCAGCAACACTGAGAGACTTGCGGGAATATCTAGTAAGTACTGCCTGTGCAGTACCTGTGTCAACAATTGCCTGGATTCTGCATAAGGGTGGCCTATGGGTTAGGGTAATCAGATGGAAGAGTCGTCTCACATAAAACATCATCCAGGGCTCTCTACAGGTAGCATAAGCATAACATCAAGTCTCCCAAAGGCATGTATTGCAATGTGTAATGGTGTCATGAGACCAAGGCTCAAACCTACAGACAGTATTCATAAAGATATGTGTGGTGCACAAGCAACACCTCACTCCACCTCAGGGCCATCATTCCCAATATTTAGCTTGCTGGTGGCAGTGTACACCTTTAAGTTTGCTGTTCATTAGCTGGAACTAGGCTGGAAGACATTGTGTTTGGAATTTGGGACACTGCAAATTAACACTTATATGTGGCCCATAGTTGTCAAGCATCTGCAATAAGACTGATGATGGGGAGGGGTGTCATCTTGAAACACAAAAGTAAACTGAAGCATACATCCAAAGCTTGCTAAGAATGGCTGTATCTGAACACAGTAAAGGTTATGAGTTGTGCCAGACATAACCCTGAATCTACAGCAATAGTGAAGCCACAGTGTGACCTCCAAGGGCTGTGGACATGAGCTGACCTTGCAATCTGGCAGAGTTGGGGGGCATTTGTAGGGCAGAGTGACCACATAATGGCAAGTGAAGATGGGCCATGCTAGTATACCCCTTCCAGGAATAGTGACTGCTGTAGTTCACTTAACAGGTGTTTCAACAAACCATTGTGTTAAGGATGTGCACACTTATGCAAACCACATATTGTATGCATCTCATTTAGCATCTCCACATCTAACACATTTGTTAGATACTGCATTGGATTGCACAGGTCATATGTCACATATCAGGTGTCTGTAAATGTTAAGAAATGCAGTATTATGGCCCCATTGCATATCACAGAAGAGGCTGGCATGTCAACAAGGGTGTGTACACTCATCATATCCACATTAAGCTTTAAAGGTTGTCAATGTAACTGAATTTTATTGCACATACATTCACTGCTGATGATGAGATCTGCAAATCAAAGGACAGGCATTAATTATTGACATCAGTCCTCATATCATCCCAGATATGTGTCAGACAAACACATAAAGGCTGTGAGCAACACAGCAAACATAACTGCCACACATATACACATTCATGGTGTGTACAGTTATGACGTATGGTGCACAGTACATGCCAGTGTGCTGTTCAGGTGCACAGCAATACTGTGTATATGGTTGCAGTGTGTTCCAGGGGAAGGGGCATCACCTACTAACACAACTCATGCATTACAGAGATGCATAATGTTGGTAATAAGGATTGAGTATGGCTGCAGTGCATGCTGTTGAGTGCCATATGTCATGCATGTTGACTGTTGGGTAATGAGAGGTCTGTGTAATATCTTTGTGCCACCTCACGTGTGTGTGTGTGTGTGTGTGTGTGTGTGTGTGTGTGTGTGTGTGTGTGTGTGTGTGTGTGTGTAGAAGTAAACCATAATGTACAGGTCTTAATATACATTTCTTGTCTGCCCCTCACAGGAGGCGAGGTGTGTCAGGATCCCTCCTGGAGGCAAACTAATGTTAGTGTCCATACATACTCTGACAATGACGATAAGCATAGTGAGGCACAGTCAGGGTTGTCAGGGATCTGAATCTGTGCCATTGGATGACATCCCACTTTTATCCACCTCATCCCTGCACACACTCACAATGCCCATACATACCCCATCACCAATGGCCATAGATGAGGGACAGTTGGCAGGTGGTGGCATGGGTCAAGAAAGTGTGGTGACCATGGCAAGTGTGTCTGTACACAGCAGCCATAGCCGGATGACTCGCAAGGTACCACACAGGAAGATGTACAGGGGTGCTCGTAGGAGGGCTGCTGGCCATCATGTCTCTGGCAGAAGTGCCATAGCAGGTGTCACCAGATGCATGTTTCGAGCTGTCATGGAGGCATAGGCATGTACGAAACATTACACCAGAGATAGTCTGAGGCTCCAGAGAGCTACTCTTCCTGCTGTACGTGACTACATCCATAATCTTGCAAGTGCCCACTGTTATTTTGCAGAGGTCATGGACAGATGGTTGGGTGAGATAGTGGGAATCCCCGACTGTGTGGTGTCTGTGGTAGAGCATGTGGTGGGAGTAGGGCATCTGCCACATGGACGTAGGTCAGCAACACCAACAGGTGGAGGTCCACGTGGGCGTGCAACAACTCACGGCCGCTCCTGTAGTGACAGTACGAGCACCAGCACTGCAGGCAGGTGCTGTCCACACCACAATGCAGCAGGTCAATGTGCACGTGGTCCTGGCTGGTTCCAACAGGGACGCAGATCCAGTGGACAACTGTCATCACCAGGGGAGAGTACTATATCTGGGATCCTGCCTGGTAGTGCCTGTGCAACCCCTGACAGGCACAGTTCCCGTGTCCATGGCCAGACATGGTGAACTGTACACCCTGCCATGTATGGTCTGCAGCTGTCCAATAAACTCCTGTACAGGGCAGCCACATGGCAGAAATGTGTGTATACACACACATACACATCACCAACACAGCTAGGGCACCTCCATTCCTACACACACCATGTCTGCACAGCCCATTTAATAAAGAATCCCCTAACTCACACACATTATGTCAACCAAACGTCTCAGCCTAGGCCTCTGGCAAACCCACAACACACCCTGTGCATATGATATCTGTGCCACATCCCTGTCATCCATACCATTGATGCAGGGACATGCTAATATGGCTCTGATGCACAACGTGAATGCACTAACGTTTATCAATGTAATGCTGTTTAATGTGTTGTCAGCTGGAATAATTAATGCTTACACATCAGGGTGTGTAGCTGTCCAGCCATGATGCATTATAGCTGTTATTAACACTGTCTGATTGTGGTCTCCATAATGTATTCTGTTTGTGTTCTAGGTGTCTATGTGTCAGCAGGATGTTGGTCTGCTGTCCTTTCCTACAAGTGGTTTGGCATTGTGGTGACACATTGACTGTGTCATATCCCGGGTACAGCTGAACACAAGTAACAGGTCTGTAGAACAGTTATTGCATGTGCCACATGGCTGACAGGTCTGCGGTGTGTATACAGGTGAGTGCATGGTGGCTGATGTAAGCAGCTCTTCTACAGTGGACAATGGTAAGTGTAATGGGTGGCACACACCAAATGTTTGTGAATACCACACACACAGTGGCTTTGGTATTGATGCAATACACAGAGCATACTGTTCACATGGATGTACTTCATTTTGCTCTGAACTCATTTTGGCCTATATAATTTCACCAAGACCAAATTACCAAAACATCACATCAGTAAATAATCAGTCCGCCAGTTTAATGTCATTGACAATGGTACTGGCAGGGTATATGTCCTCTTCCCAATGCAGTGCAATCCTGGAGTTGA